>NC_092358.1:13705360-13885215 GCF_030848805.1 Temnothorax longispinosus
AAATTGGTAACTCCTTTATTATTAACAATTTTTATTAATTCTATTATATTCTTCAGTCTTTTCTACCCCTATTTCTACCCCTACCTCTCTCTCTCTCTGCGTAAGTAACGTTGTGTGTTTGTTCTCTTTGCTCCTGCTTTAAGTGAATATATTTTCTGCCGTGAGTTGCTTTCGGGCTATTTTGTTGTAGGTACTTAGCATGTTTTTACTGCTCGTTACGCACAACTATTATCTCTTTTGTGCTTGCTGCTGAATTTAGAACATTTCTGTTGCGAATATCATTGCATCGGTCTAACCTAACTACTGGATATTCCTTTGGAAGACGCTTATCTCAGCTGCGCATGCGCCTGTAGTTGCTGATTTATTATCTTTACGCTGCTTTCCGAGCATATGATATCGAGAAGACTGTTGATTGGCTGCCCTGTGTCTATCGCTGCGACATACTGTGTGATCTATGCAGCGCGGTGCTTGCGGATTGAGGTGAACCGTCTTTTACTTAGATCTCTGATTGGCTGCCGTGTGTTACCTGAGTGATTGCCGATTGGCTGATGCATGATTTTGTGACGAGTGACGCCTATCGTATCTCATTGCGTGCTGTCTGGGTCACTGCTGATTGGCTACAGTGTGTCGCGCCGTGCTTGCGGATCTATACAACTTTGATCTATAAAACTTCGAACTAGAAATCATCTCTTGCTGCTTATACAGCTTCCCTGACCGACGGGAATGCAGCGTGCGTGCATTAGGTGCAAAAAGCCAATCGCGACCATATCGATTGAGTGTGAGTGCGGGAAGGCGTTTCATCCAGGCTGTATTAAGCCTTACTCTCTTAACAGGCACGCAGAGATTTGCTGCAGATCACTGTCTGCTTCAGTACCTCTTACACCTCTTAACCACATTATAGCCTTGTCAGAGAACCCAACCTCTTTCAGCTTTAAATAAAGTAGAGGATGTGGGACAGTGTCGAATGCCTTGCTGAAGTCGAAGAGTATCATTATGGTTATATGTCCATTATCAATCGCGCGCCTGATATCGTCACAGACCCTCAGGAGAGCAGACTGAGGGTTGTGACCCAAACGGTAAGCAGACTGTCTGGGATTTAACAGATCGAATTCGTCTAGATATTGTGTGATCTGCAGGGCAACAATTTTCTCGAAAATTTTCGACAGTTCAGGCAAATTTGCTATTGGTCTCGTGTCAGACAAAGACTGTGGGTTTCGAATTTTCGAATGTGGGCGAATTAGTGCCCGCTTCCATTTTAACGGGAACGTGGAAGTCTCTAACGATCGGTTGAACAGCGCCGTAAGCACTGAAGAAATCACTGGCCAAGCAATACGTAGAATAAACAACGGAATGCCGTCCGAACCTGACGCATACGAGTGTAGAGGTGCAGTCATTAGAAGCCTATACACATCGCACGGAAGCACGGCAGAGAATTTGAACTGCGGTCGTAATGTTGGTCGAGGAATCTGGGCCATGGCGGCGACACATTCTGCCCGTGAGCATGGCAGCTGAGCCCTAGAGACTGACGCAAAGTATACATTCAGCTGATCAGGTGTAAAAAAGTGTAGTGGAGAGACTTGTGTCTGCTTTACCAGACCTAGTCGCGCGAGTTCTCTCCATAGCTTAGCTGAGTCGGTGATTCTGACAAGCGAATTAAAGTGGAATTCACTCTTGGCCAGCTTGATATCAACGTTAAGTTGATTCCTAAAGTGTCTGTAGGCAGAGTAGTCCAGTAAACAGTCCGATCGCTTAGCCTGTTTGTACATTTTATTTCGGGTGTTCAGACGTGTTTTGAGATCATCAGAAAGCCACCGCGCCGGTGGCCTCCGCACCACAATCACACGCGCAGGGGCATGAACATCGAGTGCATCAGTCATGGCATCCGACAACGCACTGCAGAGACCATCGACACAGTGATCTCCATCCGCATCGGTGATGGCTTGAACACGCTCAAGGTACCTAGGACTGTTCATAATAGACCTGAGGCAATCACGGAACTCATCAGCATCAATATCTCTAAAGTTCTTCTAATAGAGCGTTTGGAATCAAACTCAATGCCAAGTGAGAGCCTCACCTCTATCAGATCATGACCGGCAATAAACGGACTATCAGACTTGGTCAGTTTTAGGATCTTGTCACTATCATCCACAGCCAACACATCAAACCATGAGTCAGCCGTGGCTGTATGATACGTTGCTCCGGTATTTACAATGTTCATCGAAGTGCTGGACATTAGGTCACGCAAGCAGTTGGCCTCGAAATTGGTCGGCAAGAGGTTGCAGTTCAAGTTACCACCGATTATGATATTTTTATACATATGTGAAGCACTCGTCAGTGTGTCAAAGAATTCATGTGGGAGAATGCTTTTGGGTCTTCTATAGACCGATGCGAACAGTACCGACTCGTCGCTGGGCAGACGAATCTCAACAATCAAATATTCAGGAGAGTTAAAGTCAACTCTTGGAGAAACAGCGACAATCTTAGCCTTCAATGAGTCGTGAATGAAGCAGGCAACGCCTCCACCTCGCCTACCCTCGCGATCATGACGAATCAAGAAATAGCCATCCAAGGCCACAAGTGCATCGGAAACTTCAGAGTGCAGCCAGGTTTTAGATACCAAGATGACATGAAAAAAGTTGGTAGCAAAATGCATTCTGATAAAATCAATGTGTCCTCTGAGGGAATTGGCATTGAATTGCGCCACACAAAACTGAGACAATTTCACGAGTGATACTTTACGATTAGCAGAAGGCATCATGTGGTGATGTCGGGCCGGTCAAAGTAATTTGGCCAGGTCCGACTCGGAATCAACATTAATCGTGGGCTTGCCGTCTGAGAGTCTTATACATACTCTTTCACGCTTTATCCACACGTACTTGTAGGATTTTTCCTTTGCAACACGCCTGGTCGAGTTTAATAGATCGTATGTGGCCTTGGGTAGCATTTCGTTTACATAAATTTTGCGATCCGAGTCGTTTCCGCATACATCACTCTGTTTGAGTACTCGCCTAGTACGCATCTTAGACATTACCTCATCACGGACAGCGCATGCTGTCAGTGTAACAGCAATCGAGCTAGTCTCGGCCGCACGCGAAGAACGATCCCAATCTGCAGCCGGAAGTGCCTTCCGAACCATAGGTCTCACGTTTATGACATGACACATGAGATTTTTAATGTTAAGGGCCGCGAACACGTTATGTACTAACTCCACAGGTGTAACCGGTAGCACAGCAGGCACACCTGAGATGACCAGCCCATTGTTTACTTGCTCATTAGCAATAGGGACAGTCGGTGCAGACTTCAGTTCCCTGAGCTCTACAACCTCTGCCAATGCAGAGACTGTTTGCTCAAGCGTAACTATACGTTTACTGTTTTCCAACACCATATCAGCAATGCGCCCAAGATTGTTAAGCTTATCCGTTATCTCTCGATTGGTCCGCTGCTGACTGTCAATGAAAGCCCCCAATCTGTCACCCAGTCTTTGCAAAAGCTCGTTTGTCTTGGCTTGTGAGTTCAATTGAGTGCCGGAGTCGCTAGAAGAAGCCATATCCGCAAAGTCAAAAGATTGCGCGCTCTTTTGACTGTTAAAACTAAATGTCCGCGCAATATTTTCCCCTTCAGGCTTACCTTACAGGCCGATCTCAGGCAGTGGTAGATGATGTTGGAAACATGTCAGAGTGGCTGTTCACATCATCTGGAGTACCGCAGGGCTCTGTGCTCGGTCCTCCGTTGTTTTCCTTATATATCAACGATATAGCGCGTGCTTTGCTATACACCTATCATATGCTTTTGCTGATGACGTTCAGGCTTATCTCTCATGTCCACCGGCCGACATAAATCGTGGTCTTGAATTGATTACTAGAAATGCCAAGGCCATTTATGACTATGCTGGTGTAAACGGTCTAAAGCTCAATCCGAACAAATCTAAGATCATTATATTTGGTAGTCGAGCTCACATTGGAACCATCGATCTAAAACCTTTTACAGCCTGTAGTGGTAAACAACACGCCAATACCTTTTGTGAGTGAAGTTAGGAACTTGGTGTCATCCTTACGTCAGATCTTTCTTGGAAGAAGCATGTCATCCACGTCTCTCAAAAGGTCCATTACGCACTGTATAGTCTCAAATTCAACAGAAATTCTCTCTCGATTGAGCTTAAGATAAAACTAGTTGTTACCCTAATATTGCTTCACATTGATTATTGCTGTCTAGTTTATCATAGCATGACCGACGAGTTAAATATTAAATTACAGAGACTAGTAAATTGCAGTATTCGATTCATATATAATCTCAGGCGTGATGAGCACATAACACCGTACTGGCGTAAATTGGGATGGCTTCGTGTCGAAAATAGGAGACTATTTCATGGGCTGCCAGATGTATCGGATCTTTCATATGCGATCACCTTCTTACCTTCGTGAGCTTTTCACCGTACCTGACTCACTGCTGAGAAGATCCGAGCGTCTGGCTGCCTTTACTCAGGCCTTCCACATCCTGCCCATAAAACAGTAACATACAAGAACTCATTTCATATCTCCGCAATTTATTTCTGGCACTCGCTCCCTGACAGTATAACATCTGCATCGTCGTTAGTATCATTTAAGAGTCTTCTTTAATCCAGGTAATATCTGAATCTGACTGAACGTATCTACTTGCTGTTCTCTTTTTATTTTTGTATCGAGGTCAGGTTAGATGTTAAGTGGGCGGTTGGTGGACTGACTCTAGGTACGTTAGCCGTAAGTAGTTTACTGTTATAGTGCGTTAGTTATATAAGTGCGTTAGTCTTAAGTTGTTTACTTGTACAGTTCTATACATTTTGGTTGCTTTACATCGTATTGGGAAATGTTATCTCGATCGATTTATTAATTTCATGTATGTCATACTGTATTGAGCAAATCTTATGTTACTTTGGCTTCCTACGTTATATGCTTGTGGCGGTCTAATTCAATATTGAGTGAGAGCACTTGTATCTTATCTTGTTATATCTTTATTGTTGTATCTGCAATAATTCTGTAAATGTTATATTACTTTTTGCCCTTTAGCCTTTGCTTGGGCATAATAAATTTTATCTATCTATCTATCTATTTCATATATAATTCTTTAAAATTTGGTTAATTAAGCGATAATTCTTTAAAATTTCTGTTAAAAAAAACAGTCAAGTTTACTGAAATTTCTATAACTGAAAAACTGATTAACCAAATTTTAAAGAATTGTATATGAAATAGGGATAGAAAAATTAAAAATAGATCGATATCTCAAATATTGAGAAAGCTACAGCGTAAAATACGCTTTTCTGAAAAATGAAAATCTCCTTAAAATCCATACCGGTCGACGGATTTTAATAAAATTAGAGGAGGACATACTTTTTATGATACTCTATTTGGTGTGCAAAACTTCAACCCGGTATCTAAAAAATTGTAGAAGTAGATAAGTGTACAAAAATCCGTACGCACACACACACACACACACTCACATACATACATACTTCTGGACATTTCCTACTAATATGATTTCTCAACATTTTGGAACATTCTAAACCTATTTCCTTCAAAATCTCAAAAAAAAATTTTTTTTACCATCACAAAGCTTCCTCTATGAGGAAACAAAATTAAATTTATTAATTCTTCTTAATTGACTTCTGACATTTTAATAAAAAATCATGCGTGTGGTCGCCACGCGCGTTAGAAGTGAAACTTCTGAAGGCAAGGCTTTGCCATAACTTTTCTGAAATTAATACAAAAACAATGCAACGGAATTAGTCACTCCAAGCCGCCCGCAACTCGAAAATATAGTGTTACTAGCTGGTTACCCGGGCTTCGCCCGGGAGTCGTTTTTCTTCAAACGACTTCATTTGTATTTCAATATCCTTAATCGAAAAAAATTTCTTTATTAGACAATAGCTTATCAAGCAAAAATCAATTAAATAATTAATGTTTTTACTAAAATAATTTCTACTAATTGTAGATATTTATTTCCATTTTGTTCTATCGGTTAGTTAATTCTTCTACGGAACTTTTGCAAATTTTAAGATCCTGCTTTTTTTTTGTTGGAAAAGGAAAATGTTACGCATACCCTAAGGCCGGTCCCCAGGGTTATGCCGCACTTATTCACCGACTAAAAACCGCCTCCCCCGGCCCCCAACCCCACCGCTTTTAAATCAGCCACCCGACACACTTTTTATGTTTATGTCAGGAATTACATCAGAATCAAAACATTTCCTACAAAACATTCGGTCAATTATTTACCGATAAATTGAAAAAATTTCGGATACCGGTTCCCAAAAAAATCGGTAACGAAAAACTATACACTCTATAACACTCCCCAAAAAATTCTACCCTTATTTTATACTTTCATCGGTCAATTATTTTCCAAAAAATTGGAAAAATTTCTGATACCGGTTTCCCAAAAGATCAATAACAAAAAATTATACACTTTATGGTACTCCTCGACAAATTCTACCCCTGATTCATATACAATTCTTTAAAATTCGGTTAATTATTTCCCGAAAAATTGGAAAAATTTCGGATACCGGTTCCCAAAAAGATCGGTAACGAAAAACTATGCACTCTATAACACTCCCCGGAAAATTCTACCCCTATTTTATATACTTTTGGTAAAAATTCGGTCGAATAGTTTGAGAGTGTATAAAGAACATACATACATACAGACATTCTATTTTATATATATAGATAGATACGCAGTTCTCACTATATCCGTCTTGCCAGTGCCGTACGCCTGATCGATTTTTCGTGACGCGTTTTCGAGTCGCAAAATCGAATTTACTTACCGATCCAAAAGGAGTTTTACTTTGTACGCCTATTGGTCGAATTTTCGTTACACTTCCCGTGTCGCACAATCGAACTTACTACCGTGCCAGAAGAAGAACCGTCTCGCCAACGCCGTACGCCTATTGGTCGAATTTTCGTCACATTTTCGTGTCGCACAATCGAACTTACTACCGTACCAAAGAAGTTTCATTTTGTACGCCTATTGGTCGAATTTTCGTTACATTTTTCGTGTCGCACAATCGAACTTACTACCGTACCAAAGAAGTTTCATTTCGTACGCCTATTGGTCGAATTTTCGTTACACTTTCCGTGTCGCACAATCGAATTTACTACCGTACCAAAGAAGTTTCATTTGGTACGCCTATTGGTCGAATTTTCGTTACACTTTCCGTGTCGCATAATCGAACTTACTACCGTGCCAGAAGAAGAACCATCTCGCCAACGCCGTACGCCTATTGGTCAAATTTTCGTTACACTATTTGTGTCGCACAATCGAACTTACTACCGTACCAAAGAAGTTTCACTTCCGTTACACTTTTTCGTGTCGCGAATCGAATTCACTACCGTGCCTAAAGAAGTTTCACTTCAATAGTTTCTTTAGTCTTTTATGAATATTCAGATAAATTGTCAGAAGTGCTATGAAATATGTACAGTGTAAAAATCAAGAGAAAAGCGATCGGTCCACTGGGCGCTGCGCCGCGCGCCGAAAGACGCTCTCGCACTTTGCACCCGATTTTTTCACGATCGCTTCCACTTTGCCTTCTGACACTTTGCACTTAGTTTATTCTATACGTAAACAATACAAATGCAAATTGTCAGAAGTTTTGCTTAACATGTAAATTTGCCGAAATTTTTCGCAACTTTGGCAGCTTCTGACAACCCTTTAGCTTCTACTTACTCTTCTGACAATTTTTTCCCTGCTTTTTCTCATACTTTTCGATGCCTATATAAATTTTCAGCCGTGCCAATCGACGTTTTTTAGTCGGAAAATTTACACGTTTAGGCGGGCGGCCCACCCACTTAGCTTCCAGCGCGCCTTCTGACGATCGGGCTTTTGCTTTGCCGGCAGCAATCGAACCTTTTCCAGGTAAGATATTTCGTTTCCGAGGCATGTCGCCTTCTCTGTAGCCAGCTCTCCGTCTATTTGTTATTGGCTGACGTTTTTAAAATTTTCTACGACAGTTGTATCGCGAGTTACGGACTTAATCCTGCGTACTATATTTTGCCAGGTTTTACATGGGACGCCATGTTGAAGCATACTCGCGTAAATTTCGAACTGCTCACCAACATTGACATGGTCATGTTTATCGAACGCGGTATACGCGGCGGTTTGAGTCAATGTTCAAACAGATACGCGCTGGCCAACAACAAATACATGCAGTCGTACGATCCATCGAAACCGCCGTCCTACCTGATGTATTTCAATGTAAACAACTTGTACAGCTGGGCAATGTGTCAACCATTGCCTTACGCAGATTTTCAATGGGTCGACGACGTAACCGATTTTAATGTTATGGATGTCGTGTTGGATTCCATGATAGGCTACATTCTCGAAGTCGACTTGGAGTATTCACAATATCTTCACAACGCGCACACTGACCTACTATTCTGTCCGACGCGCAATAAACCACCCGGTAAACGGCAGGACAAGCTCCTTGCAACATTATACGATAAAAAACGTTATGTCATACATTATCGCAACCTGCAGCAGTGTACTCATCACGGGCTCCGTATAGCAAAGATTCACCGCGTATTAAAATTCGCGCAATCTCCATGGCTTTGCGATTATATAAAACTCAATACCTCCCCCCTTTTGCGCAAAACTTTTTTAACGAGATACACGTAAGGATTAGCAACGCGATGTAACTCGTATTCGTAGAATCCACGGCGACAGGTTTTCCGCAGGAATCTTCCAATAAGGACAGCGAGATGACAAGCTCAGCGCAGAGGGCAGCACTGAAATTGGGGACATGTCATATGTTTACGTTTAATGAGTAGAGTTTGGAGGTTTGGAGAATTTTTTAACATGTCGGGGGAATGTGTGTGGCATATGGATGTAAAAATAAGGGAGGGCATCGGTTCCCGAGGGACAAGATGATGAAAAAACGGTGAATCACTGCTATAAAAAATAAGGGAGAGCATCGGTTTCCGAGGGACAAGAATGACAAGATGATAAAAAATAAACGGTGGATCATCACTGCTATAAAACGCGAGGATTTATGTTCGAATACAAATTCGCGACTAAACATATGTTTCATTATAGATGTCTATTAATTTTATTGTAAACTCACTACTTTTAAAGCCGGTGGTAATATAATCCTCAGGTCTAAAATTTGTGCACAGCGAATTTGTATTCGGAATTCGGACATAAACGCGATTTATGTTTAGTCGCGAATTTGTATTCGAACATAAATCCTCGCGTTTTATAGCAGTGATGATCCACCGTTTATTTTTCATCATCTTGTCATTCTTGTCCCTCGGGAACCGATGCTCTCCCTTATTTTTACATCCATATGCCACATACATTCCCGGCATGTTAAAAAATTCCGAAATATTCACGTTTATGTACATGTAAAATATTTTCTCGTTAACGATATGCTCGGTACTCAGTGACAGCTCGGTGCGTCTCCAACTTTGCTAGCGCCCCTAGCGGCTAAGAGTGGCGCTCGCCGTCCCCATAGATATGTCACGGGATTAGTTATGTGCATTTTGACGAT
Source organism: Temnothorax longispinosus (assembly GCF_030848805.1). NCBI lineage: Eukaryota > Metazoa > Arthropoda > Insecta > Hymenoptera > Formicidae > Temnothorax > Temnothorax longispinosus. Next base: position 13,714,866 of record NC_092358.1, read on the forward strand.
TTTAAACACCTCCGTAGTCCAATTTGGCGTGTATCCTTTCTCGAAGATTGTCTTGAATTTACTCACGCGTACCGAGTCGCCCACTTTGAATCGCGCGGGAGCAACGATCTTTACGTGACTGTACACCGTTGTTTCGGCGATCGCAGGGGTAACATCGATGGGTCGCGTGCCGATAGTTCGATGCTTCCGCGCGTTGTAATCCGATACGACACCCGGCAGCGAGTCGATCCATTTGTAATTTTCATTGCGCGTAAACATTTTCCACATGTCATTCTTGAGCGTGCAATTAAATTGTTCGACGACCGATCCCTTCATTACGGAATAGGTCGAACAGTGATTGATATTATGTTTCTTCAAGAGTTTCTGTACGTTGGCGTTGTAAAACTCTTTCTCCTTGTCAGTCTGCAGATTTTTCGGACGTCTTCCGCCGTCTCGAATTATTTTTGCAATCGCCGTAGTAACCTTGGTTCCGCTCTTGGCCTTGAGCGGTACAATCTCGCAGAACGACACGTCGCCGACAATGTACTCGCCGCAAAAGCGCGAAAACGTGTCACCGCGAAAGATTTGACTCTCAGAAAGAGAGAGAGCTGCAGCTACAGCCGTCTGAGCGGCCATAAAGGCTAAGACAAAACTCGGTATAGGTTTGAAAATAAAGAAAAAAAAAATACAAGCGAATATTTCCGGTAGCAAAACACGGCGGTATCTTGCCGATCCTGCCGTTGTTGGGGGTTCTCGGTTCGTTGGTCGGTGGAGCGGCGGGAGTCGCAAAGGCCGTGAACGATAACAAAGCCGCGCGGCGTCAGCTGGAAGAGATGCAACGTCACAATCGCGCCATGGAAGGTCACGGACTTTATCACGCTCCGTACAAATGCGGACGGGGAGTCTCGAAAAAACAAACTTTGAGGAGACGCTAAAAATCCCCAAGAGTGTAACTACCAACGTACAACTGTAAAAACTGGCAAAACGTATGCGCATTACATATTTTAGAAGTATTTTCATGCGCGACTCGTTACCGATCGGTGATATACGTCGAAACGAAAGTGGCATCGTGAATTTGGATATTGCTGAGGGACTGGTTACTCACTGGTGGCGTACGCAAAGAGGGGAAATCGTGTCATATATTTCGACAGATTTGGTAATCTTCGACCACCGAGAGAATTGGCGCAGTATCTGAAGAATAATGTGACCAAGATAGAGTACAATCACGTGCCTTATCAGCGATACGATCAGGGCAATTGCGGACAACTGTGTCTGCGCTTTCTACAGTCGGTTGACAATCAATTTAAAGACCGGTGTTACGCTGTTTAAACTCAGTATCCATTCAAACATGTCACTGACATTTACGCTCACCGGCAAGAGCAGCATCCTCGCGGTAAGCTACTTTCCCGCCGTGGATTTGAGCGATGGCGATTACGAGCTTAGTTTAACAGATTTTGAAACCTATCACACGATACCGAATGTAAATTCGTCGAAAAATAAATTCTACTATGACGACGACGACAAGAAGATTATCATTTCTGAAGGATCGTACGAACTGCGTGATATAGACATGTATCTGAAACGCGCTTTTTTATGGGACCAATCCAATAATGTCTCAAGAAACAAAGATAAACAGCACCCATTGATTATTATTCAGGCTAATAACAATACGAGGAAGAGCGAGATTAAGTGTGCTTATTGGATAAATTTCACAAAACCGAACAACATTGGATCGCTGTTGGGATTTTCATCGAATCACGTGCTAAAGTCGCGACAATGGTACGAATCGGATGTTCCGATAAATATCATTATGGGCGTTACTACTTTTATATTTATCGGTTATCTACTTTATTCTAACTTATCCACTAATGCGTGAGTAGGAGTTGGCCCATAAATTGTGAATTGCAAAGGGGTAGAAAGGAAGGTGACACATGTTTACATTTTAAACAATTAACATATATTTACACTATATACATGTGTTAGTGTGTCAGTGTCTTTAATTCCATTATACTTGGAAATGATTCTGCCTCCTCTTCGTTTGGTCTGCATGGCCGCGTTCAGTCCTTCCTTCCTTCCTTGGGCTGGTTTCCGTGGATGTCAAAGGTGTCCGTGCGCCTAGGAAGTCGGCGAGCGTCCACGCGCTACTGCTGGAGGTGTCTGTACGCCGAGGAAGTCGGCGTGCGGCTGTGCGCCACTGCCAAGGGCGACCGAGCGCCTAGGTGTCGGTGAGCGTCTACGCGCTACTGCCGGAGGCGTCTCGCGCCGTGGAATCGACGAGCGTCCAAGCGCTATTGTCGGAGGCGTCTATGCGCCGAGCAATCGGCGAGCGTCTAAGCGCTACTGCTGAGGGTGGCCATGCGCCCAGGTTGGCAAGCAATCGTGTGCTACTACCGACGGCGTCCGAGTGCCTAGTGTCGGTGAGCATTTACGCGCTGCTGCTGGAGGCAATTGGCGCCGAGGAGTCGGCAGGCGTCTATACGCCACTGCCGGAGGCGACTGGCGCCGAGGAGTCGGCGGGCGACCGTGCGCCTCTGCCGAAGGCGACTGGCGCCGAGAAGTCGGCGGGCGTCTATGCGCCACTGCCGGAGGCGTCCTTGTGCCAAGGCAGGTGGCAAGCGATCGTGTGCTACTGCCGAGTGTCGGTAAGCATTCACCCGCTGCTGCCGTAAGCGTCTAGCGCCCAAAAAGATCTGTCAGGCTCCGTAGGGCCTCCTTGTATAAGAGGTCCTTTTATATACAGGTCGTGGTCAAACCTGAAATTCGAGAAACGGTACCGGCGTCGCGGCGCCTAGCAGCGTCGCGCCAAAGTGGCCGCCGGTACTACAGCTACCGCTGAGTTACAGCGCGGGCGTGTACTCAAGTGGCGTAAACCGCCACAATCATCAATATAAACATCATTCGCATAAAGTTCAACGTGACCGCGGGTGCGTACAGCAACGACAAGTACGTGCACACGATACACGAGTTTTCACCGAGTGTGCTTCCAGGATATAAGATATCAGAAACGCCGCCACAGATCATTTACCTTCCGATCATCGTACGGAGCATTTCGGATTGACGCTTCGCGTCGTGGATCAGAACGGTCAATCACTGTTAGACTGCATGTACGAAGACGACAGCGGTAATGTGAAATGCTCGTACTGAACAAAGCTGTGCAGGTGTAACAGACGAGAAACAAAATTAGAGAGACAATCCGATCGCCAAAGAAGAAACTTACTGCGTCGAACGTTGAATTTTTGAAATCATTGGGTTTCGTCGTACGAAATGGCTAATATTTTAAACATTGGAGGTGAACCGATCTTTGACGACAGCGTCGTCAAGATTGGGACACACATGTATAATCCGTACGCCAACACAACGTTTGGACATAACGATGAGATTAGAATACCCATACAACAGCAGAATTCATACACGTTGCCGTGCGAGAGCTTTCTCTACGTTGAAGGAAGATTGACGATAAAGTAAAAAAATGACGCAAGTCTGAGACAACGTTTGCGAATAATTGTGTGGCGTTCATGTTTGACGAAATTCTATACGAGCTCAACGGTGTGGAAATTGATCGCAACAGAAACGTTGGAATAACCAGTATTATCAAGAACTTGTATCGTTGACAAATGACAAAGCAAAGATTATGCAAAGTGCAGGATGGGACATTTTATCTTCTCACCCGGAGAAATATTTCAACTTTTACGTACCGCTCAACACATTGTTGGGCTTTTGCGATGATTACAAACGCGTGGTTGTTAACGCTCGTCACAAATTAATTTTGATATGAGCGCGTAGCGATAACAATTGCATTGTAGGAAATCCGGCGACGAAACCGGAAATTGAATTGTTTAAAATTCATAATAAAAATTGTGGCGAATGTCTCACGTTACATTAAACAAGGTCAATAAGCTATCCATGCTACGGGCCTTGGAAACCGGCGATATCTTAGTGTCAGTTTCCGTTCGTGGGATCATCGGCAATTACTTTTGGAACAGGGGGCTAATGTACGTCGATCAGGACGGGGTAGTCAGGATCAGGTTGATACAGGGCGGTGTTCCACAGGGGTCCGTATTGGGGCCCCTGCTGTGGATAATTGGCTACGACCTGGTCCTGCGGGCTGCTTTTCTCGCCGGTTGCTGGCTCTCGGGGTATGCCGATAACATATACCTGGGGGTCGGCGAGGAGACATGGCAGGAGGTCATCAGACTGGTCAACGTGGCTGCGGCGAACGTGGTGCGCTCCATCAGGCAGTTGGGCCTTAAGGTGGCCCCGCAGAAAACCCAAGCGTCGTGGTTTTACAACCGCGCTCTGCGGGGCCCACCGCCAGAGAGGCTCTGCCTGACAGTAAAGGAAGTCCGCGTCTTGATTTCCCCCCATTTGAAATATCTGGGGGTATGGCTGGACGGAACTCGGAGCTTCGGCGAGCACATTGTCCGCATAGCCCCCGAGGCAAGGGGGCGTGGCTAACAGCCTCGCCAGGCTGTTGCCCAACCTGGATGGCGTTAGCGGGCATGTGCGTCTCCTCTATGTGGCGACGGTCTAACTCCGTCATGTTATACGGAGCGCCTGTTTGGGCAAAGAAGGTGGCAAAGAAAATAAATTTGTTTAAACAAATTAATTTTGCAATTCTGAGGTTGAATTCGTAATCAGCTACCAAAAATAATGAAAATTATATTCATTTCGCTTGATGATCTTCCGTTAATTCCTTTAAATAAAGATATAGGAGATATTATACTTTAGGTTAAAAAAATAATCGTAAATTATTATTAACAATTTGGATCTAAAAGATATTACTTTGAAGGCCTACTATGTTTTTTGTATGTAATTGTATCCACAGATTTTGAAATGAAAATTTATAAAACATCTTACTTTGAGATAATTTGTTTAAACAAATTAATTTTAAAATTTAAAGCTTGAATTTGTTATCAGCGACTTGAAACATAGTTAAAATGATATCCATCTCGGTTAAACTATACCCTAGAAGCTTGTGTCTATGAAGAAATTACCGTTTTTTGCATGAATTTCATATTTACTGGATTGCACTCTATGTTTAACAATTTTCGTTGTGCGACAATATATTTCCGCAGTACTGCATTAATGCACAAGTCTTCCTGAGCATTTAAAAAAAAAATCAACGGGATATCTTAAAAATTGTGCTGTCACAAGAATTTTGTCCAAAAACAGTACGGAATTTCCCACTGTGCGCCGCCGCTACCACCATCACGCCGGCGTTGCCGGACACGTGGTGACGGCCCCGCCGCAGCCCAAACTAGGGCAAGATTATGACAACAAGGTGCCTGCACGTAGACACCCATTCTCCTCTCGTCGGCTTTACCACAACATAGGTGAAGTGTCGGTTATGTGAAAGCCAAAACTTCTTAGCTGAAGTATTCCCCCTCTTAAAAAGAGGGGGAAAAAAGAGATATTATTTCTCTTCCCTCTTGTATGTGAGACTAAGGAAGGGAAGCAGCTGAAGGTGCAAACGTGCGGGCGGAGGTTACCGCACGTTCGCAACCAAAATCTCCCCAGCGTGAGGGTGGTGGGTTGGAGCCTCCAACCCACCACATAGGCTAGCAGCTCATAAGGGCTTGGGATTTATAATCCCGGGATAGGTGCCCAATTACTCAAACGTGGCGGGGGGAGGGGTGCCTGGAAGAATCAGCGCGTTTCCCGGGGCTCCCCTACCACAAACGCGCCGGGACGGACACCCGCAGGGTTTCAGCCAGTAAAAATTCGGCACTCCCCTCGCCTTTCCCCGGAAGCGGGGGAGTCTTCCCCCCGTAAGGAGAACTACTGGGCAAACCGGGCTAGTCCCGGCATCTCAGTAGTCAAAGATTTTCCTGCGTCAAAAAAAAGGTGCCACATAATCCGTAGGAGGTTAAGGGGATCCTATAGTGAAGGCCGAACTTCCTCGATGTCGATAATGTCAAACATTTTTAATTCCGTTCTAATTCGTTTTCCATCATTTTCTATATTACCGGCCTATATTTGCCCTTGTCTAACAAGAGGCATCTGTCCTTGTTTCGATTGTTGCGCCATCTCTCGCTACACGCCATACTGCTCTTCTTGTCAATTTGCATGTGCCTCTGCATGCAAACTTTTTTACAATATCTTTTTTTCTAAGCGTTGAATCTTAGTTCTATTTACATAATATTGTTCCTACACGTTTGCCCTAGGGCGCTGAGGTGTCATTTTATATATATAAACTGCAGTATTTTTGTTATTGTCGTCAAATGACAGCTGTATATGTCCAAATTAGTAAAATTTTTAATTTTTTTTTGTTCCCAATATGAAATCGTATATAGCGCCGTAGATTTTTGTGCATACTTTAATTCTAGACCAAAAACTTGCAATTCTGTAAAGCCAATTCTGTAAAGCCAAAGATTTCTTAAAATAAAAAAATGTCGGTAACTACTGCCACTATAGGATCCCCTTAAAAGATGATTAAATGTGCAAAAATCTATTTTTTAGACTATTTTACGTTTTCTCTCTTGGGGGTCCAACGGGTGAGAATTAACCAGGGAATATAGGGTATCACCCTCCCCTCTTCTGTGGGAAGGGGTTTGCGTAACCCTAGCCCAAGAAGTGCTTAAACTATTCGGAAATTTGCCATGAGACGCGGTTTGCAGCACTTCTAATAAAATAGATGGAATAATTGATAACCTAGACATAGATTTCGATAATGAAGTAAAACTTGAATTAAAATCGTTAATATAAAATATAGAAAGTAAAGTTGTTCCAGTATCGGACGACGGCTATAGAGTAAAAGTGGCACTAAAAGACCACTCAACCTACGCCTATGCGCCGAGGAATTTCGCGTGGGCCGAGCAAAAAATTTCACTTTTCACGTTTCTACCCTAAGAGGAAAGTTACGTGATCGCTACTTAAGCTCAGGAAGGAAATGGGGTAATCAAATTTATTTAACGAAAAACTCTTCTAGATCTTGTAAAATATCTAACAGAATATCTACTCATAGTTATTGTACCAAGTATTACAATAATAAATATTAACGTTACCTCTGTACATTAAGCGATTTTTGGCGTAACTCTAGTATAAGCAACCAAAGTGTACCAAACCGCAACTACCGATAGCAACCTTGGTATATGTACCAAACTATACCAAACAATCATTAAAAATCACCTATTGTTACTAAGATACATTGACAAAAAAGGTTAAAACAGGAAACCTGTCACATAATAAATTATGCAGTCTAATGTTGGGGAAAAGATAGAATCATGCTCATTGTTCAAAAGCGCGCGGTAGCGCGAGATAACGCGAGGTGGAAGACGACCACAAGAAAGACACAGCACGTAACACGAAAAATAAAAGTTTAATAATGTCTGTATTTCAATACATCTACAAATATGTACAATGATTCGCTTTCAGAAAAAAGCCGCGAGCGATAGCGAGCACAAGCGTCAGCACGGCGCGACGGCAAAAGCAAGCGCGCACGAAGTAGCGGTATAGCGGTGTGGAAAATTGCGAAGCGATAAGCGAGTGTTAAGCCGACAAGCGGACAAGCGTTTCCGCGGCGCAGCGGCGGTCTTTTATCGTCTCGGAGACGAGCCTCCCTCCAGGCTAATTGCCGATGATTTCGGGGAGGTGATTGGCCACCGGTGGCCTACGTCACCGTGCATACGTCACCGTTTCAAATGACGACCCGAGAAGATTGTTACATATTTGCGCTCGTTTTGTTTGTAGCATGAATCTTTCTATTGTGTGAGCGTGGTGGCTTGACTTTATTTGTGCCCTCTGTCAGCTGAGGCTGTGTTTGCAAGCAATTAACGAACTTTCCAAAACGCGAGCAATAAAAAGATCCATGCTATAATGCTGAACATTAACATCGACGAATTGAATGTTGACGAGGCTGCTTGAAAAGCGATTGCGATAACGTGTTAGATATTTTATCCTTTCGATCGCTGGAATGCACATAAGTTGCGATGACTTTGCATTTGCTTCCTGAAAATTACGCGAAAATTACGAGATTTTCCGTGGTGAAATTGCATGATCCCAAACACTCATAATTAAATTGTATGACGTCGTCAGCCTCCCAATCTTTCTGTTCTAAAATGCTGTCTAACTTTTGTCGAAGTTTTTGTCGATACTTAGAACATTTTCCTTCGGATTTTTCTCCGTAAGCTGCTTTTATATCGCTTAATGATACTAGCATTTGCGGTAATGCTTCCTCGGTAACTGTACAATTGCCGTATTTAGGCGGCTTTATGACACTATACAAAGATAGCAATTTATAAAGTTATAAGAAGGTTAGACAATTCGGATGATCATTGCAAACGGCTGGTTGTCGAATTGTGACAAATAACTTCTGAAATAGGAAAGAAATAGAAACAGGTAATGACTCCTACACACGGGACATGGTAACGCTTGCCGCGCGGCGAAAGTTGGCTAACCAAATCTTGAGCCGACCAAATCTTGTAATGTACATATGTTACCGGTAAATAGTGTAGGCATTACAAGAGTACATAATATAAGTATTGTAAGATAAATGTTGCAGGTATATATTTATGTTTGATATAAACTCCAGTACGTTTATATAAAATATAAATGATTTATATAAACTCTAGTACATTTTGTTGTAAGCTTGTTTGTGTATATTGTGTATAGTGATCTCGTCAATGATGGCAAAATGGCAATACCTCCAAGTTATCTTAATTCACTTTTCCTATGAGCAGATACTTGAAGTTGAATTTGTCGATAAGATAATGACACAGATCCATCGTAGATTGCAGTGACATTTTTAATCCTTTCGTTAAAAATTCGTCAACCATTATATCGCCTTTACGCTGTTGCGTACGGAAATTTTATACTAAATTTCGGACGACACGTTGAAAATTCGAACGCTTAGACGACGCACGCTAGCCTCGGAGTTCCGAGGGTACGCTCAGTTTCCTGTAAATGCTTATCTTATCGGACGACCCTTGGAGGGCTGCGGGTCAGATGGAACCCAAAACTACGCTTCTAGAATGTTTTAGAAGCTTCTAGAACCCCCCCCTTAAGACACGTAGGAAAAAGGCGGGAATCTCGCGCGGGAGATTCCGGTCTTTTTCGGGTATAAATAGGGCGGAAAAACGCCGCGAAGAGTCAGATAGTTCCGAGCTTCGATTCCTTACACATATTCTTTCGGCTCTAACACTCCGATTGCTCAGCCACATACTCCTTCGGCTCTAGCATTTCAATTGCTTAGCCACATAGTCCTTCGGCTCTAGCACTCCGATTGCTCAACCACATACTCCTTCGGCTCTAGCATTTCAATTGCTTAGCCATTCCTAAATCTCACTTATGGTGTATTCAGGATTGGAACACAAGACTATCAGTAAACAACGTTTATTAATACTATATACATAGTGCTTAGGAGCATGCGGTGTGCGCTGTGCTAGTCGACTGTGATCTGAGCTCACCGTCGCTCGGCGCTGCTCCGCTCGCTCCGTGTCAGTGTTATTGTTTGCTACCGTGCACAGTCGCTCTCCGTGATACATCACGTTATTGTTCGCTACCGTACACGGTCGCTATTCGTGATACATCACATCACTCAATTCCAGACAGTCAGTTCCTATATTTGACTGTACTTCTAAATCCGAGCATTCGCGCTCGATCTTGGGACTTAGTCCCCGTATTTTAAGACCGCGCCTCACGCATAACTTGCTTGTATTAAACTTTAACATGTGACGTGACAAATGTCACGTCCCTCGACTCAGATGGGAGCTCGGCCGAGGGAGGTGTCAGGGATGGTGCCTCCGCCCGAGGCGGGCGGAGCGCAAGCGTTTTAGGTTAAGGCTAATATCTTTTAAGCGAGACTTACAGGTAACGAGGTAGTGCGGAGCAGATGGCCAGGGTCACCGGATTTTGTAACGGCGTATGCCGCGCCGAGGGACTTTCAGGTGGACAGCCGGAAGCTTCCGAGGACGGACGGCCGACGGGCGGGTCACGCTGGGGCCCACAGCCGGAACAGCTGAGGGCCTGTCAAGGCACACGATCAGCACGCACTAGAGCACTGCAGCCCGAGAACGGGGGACTCGAAATGGGGGACGCTCCGGCGAAGGTCCCCGTCGAGTAACGGGGCCACCCCCGGCACACCGCCACCGGTCGACGAGCCATGGTCCGGCCAGCCTGGCCGTCGAATAACCGGGCGATGAGTCGCGGCCTGGACAGCCGGTCTCACGTAGGCGGCAATTTGAAACTACCGCCGGCGGAGGAAAGCAGCTACGAGGGGCGCTCTAGGCAGGCGCGGCGATCGCAGCGATACTAGGGAGATCGCTAAGGTGCCAGGGCACAGCACCGAACGGGCTAGGGATACCGGCGCGCGCGGGCCCAGCGTGATCCCGCCGGGCCGAGAGAAGATGACTGTCGTGCGAGCCGCTATCGAGGTACCATTCAGCCCTGCGAGCCGAACGACGAGCTGCCGGATCGAACGACGAATTGTAAGGCCATTTCTCAGTCTCCGCAAAGTAAGATTGTAGCCATACTAAGGCCCTTCCGGGAGTCGCGTTGTGCCGCAGGAATAGATGAGGTCTGCCGTAACTTAAATAATACCGAATATCATACCGCGGGAGGGCCCGTACGGTAAAGTGATCGCGAGTGCCCGTCTCGGGAGTTCGAGCGTACGGCCGCCGACAGTCAGCGTGCGTTTAATTGTGTAGTCTTTGTCCGTCTAATTGTGTCATCCGGTAACGATTCGCGCCGAGAATAGAGTAAAGACTCGCTCGAGGAATCTTGTAACGTCCCGCGGTAAGACCGGGCCGCGTGGAAGATACTGTGCGTAGCGGGATGAGCTCTTCGTGAGCATCACGTGATCACGCCGTGGCGACAGGCGCCTTTGAGTTTTGCGCCCTTTCGGGACTCGCGCAATCGGGAGATTCGCGGTCATTCGGGACTCGCGTGATCGGGCGATCCGCGGTCAATTCGGGAAGTTGCTCTCGCGCGTGCGAGTGTCTCACGGTTATTGTTTCCGATTATGTTCGCGTTAATTGTAAGTAGATGTTCTTGCGTTCGTCGGTACTAACTTTCGCGGTAATTGTAAGGAAATGTCTTTGCGTTTGTCGGCATCAATCATGTCGCGTAATTGTAAGTAATTGGCGTTAGGTGTAAGTGCGTAACTTTGTGCGTTTCGTCGGAAAGAAATGTTCCGGGTATTTCGCGTTTGAGTGACAGGGTTGAATTCGTTACGGTCTACGTCGGGAAAAATTAATGTACGAAACTGATTGGGAATTGCCGTGCAATTCGGCGACGCACAGTGGGCTAGTTTTTCAAAAAAGTGGACAAAAATGTAATTACTACTTTTATATATTTGCAATAAGTAGTAAAGGGTTTTTAATATCGCTGATCACGAATCTGTCATTAAAATGTCCAAAAACAAAATTGCGGATCCAATATGGCGGACCATTTTTCGGAAAACTCATCCGATTATTATAAAATGCCGTGATCTGGGGTTTATTATGTCGATAATTATAAATCAGTTACAAAAAAAAGAGTGGTCACAATGAAACAGAAAATTTTTATTAGAAAGAAAATGGTAAAAAAAATACAGTGAAGTTTTTTTTCATATTATCCATTTTTATATTAAGATCCCAAAAATTTTACAGTTTTATTACTTACAATAACTAGGAATACATAATTTCTCAGTCGGAATCTTTGTCGCTACTATTAAACGATTCACTTGGTTTGTTTTCGGATCGTAATTACACAACAACTTCAAAGCCTCTGCGGACAAACTTTTATTCGTTTTTGGGTATTTTCGGCCCATGCTTGAAATATAAGGGTCGGAAGTGACAAGTAGTCGATTGAATACGTCTTTCATAGTCGATGTTCTGGAACTTTTTCGAGCAAAATTTTTGTGATATTTCTTTATATCTTTATTGCGCGCCTCTTGGGCGTCTTCCGACATCTGACCAATCGGGAGAAGGGCCCACTGAACTATTTCTGGCCCATGGATGAGTACTTTGTGGACTGTAGTCGGCATACAGTACCATGAGTACTTCTCGACAAACATTTCTGCAGTTTCTAAACAATAAGTTTTGAAAGCAACAACATCAATTGCAAATCCGCTAGACATGACTTGCAGGATTGTGTGACATCTTTTCATTAAATTTTCATCGACCCCCAAAATTTTCGCAGAAACTGTGATGTTTTCAAAGAAGCGTCTTGCGGTGTTGCCGTCGTTGCTGCTTCCAAAGCCCACTTTTGGTTGGTCGACATTCAAATGCAATTCCTTTTTGAACCTCTCTTGAATTCTCGCTTTATTCTCCTTTACTAATTCTACCTCAGACACCTTACGTGATTGCCATTTTTCAATCCCTGTTTTATACCCAATATGCAAAAAACATTCAAAAAAACGTATCCACACATGCAGAGTAGATACACCGAGGCTTAACTTAGTGGAGTCAACATTAACTGTTTTCATTAATTCGATGTTGTTGAATTGTTTCAAAGTCGAATTACATAAATAACAGCGCATAGACGAGGTAGTACCTGTTACTGCATTACAAACTTTCCCGTCAATCATCGTGAAATAAAGTTCGAAATTCACAACTACTTTTTGACCGTTGATTATCTCACTGTGAGGAGTCAGGTTTACGATTTGATCTTTTATGTATTTTTCTTCATTTACAGTCGATTCGACATTTTCTTTCAAAAATTGCAATCGAATAGGCCTGCAAAAACGAGGTGATGAGGGACGGGGATTTTTCCAAATCACCAATTCTTTGTTCGTTTTGTTATCAAAGCCTACTATTTGCAAGGGGACTAAAGACGTAAGAAAAACGGTGCCACGACCGGTGGCCCGACGACAAATGATCCGCGACACTTGAACCACGACAAATGAACCGTACGACAATTGGTCCAACGACGAAATAACCGAGGATAAAATAGCCGTAGGACAATCGAACCGAGGGACAAGTGATCCTGTCGGGGGGCATTACATGTAAGTCAGAACGTACGTGCACGAGGGCACTACATGTAAAGCCAGCGGCACACGGAGCATGTTTTCGTAAATAGTAATGTACTAGATCGCAAGCAATCGAGAAGGAAAACATGCACCGTGTGCCAGTGGCCTAATGTCAAACGTACGCGCACGAGGCTACCGTTGGTCGGACTGTACCAACCGGCACGAGCATCGGTCGTATCACAGCTAGAAATATACCTAAAAAATATATAAAATGCCGTTAAAATTTATTACATCACAGCGTGGTGCTTTAATGTTACTACATAACGGATACTTGTACAACAAAAAAAGTGTGAACAAGCTGAATATAACTTGGCGTTGCGCTGAGTACCGGAAGAGGTCATGTAGCGCTGTAATTCACACAACAAGCGATAAACGATCTGGTATGTAACACGCGTCAAATTATTCAAGCCCCAACATTGTCATGCAGTTAACTACGTTTATCATCCCCACAATTAATCCACGCGTTCAATATAGGTGAAATTGTTGGTGATCCACCCGCACACAATCATGCTGCTGATGTTGCACAGGTCGAAGCCAGGAAGGTTAAAGAGAAACTGAAGAAGAAGGCGAGCAAGGGTTGTCAGAATAACAGTGTAATGATTGCCAAGGTATTGAGTAAAGTGTCATCGCCAGTCCGTGTGCAGCTACCACCAATTACATCATTGACACGCACCGTTCAACGGGCCAGAAAGAATGACGAAGCTGTCATAGTAAACCCGAAGACACTGCAAGAACTGGTTATACCAAATATGTACCGGATGACTAACGATGACGAGCTATTTCTGTTGCATGATAGCGAGGGTGGTGCAGACCGTTTCGTCATATATGCTACCGCTAAAAACCTGGAGCTGTTGGCAGAATGCGAGATGTGGTGTTGCGATGGCACGTTTAACTCAGTGCCTCTTATTTTTCAGCAATTATACACCATTCACGGATTGTATCGCGATAAATTGTTACCGTTAGTGTACATACTGGCACCTAATAAGTCCGAGAAACTGTATTCATCCGCGTTGTCTGTTATCAAACGCCACCAACCAAATTTAAAGCCAAAAAGAGTAATGGTGGATTATGAGCGTGCGTTTATTGTTGCCTTCAGGAGTAAATTTACTGACTGTGCTATTTCTGGTTGCCTTTTCCACTTCAGTCAGTGTATATGGCGTCATGTGCAATCATGTGGTCTACAGCACAATTATAATTCAGACCTGAGGTTTTGTTTAAACATTAAAATGCTTATGGCCTTAGCATTTGTTCCTGTGCATGATGTACTTGAGGCATATGATGAGCTCATTGTATCTCCATTTTTTGAAGAAAATGAAGATGCATTAAACGAATTAATTCGATACTTTGAGCGAACCTGGGTTGGTGAACGACGCCGTACTGGCAACAAACGTAAGAAGCCGATGTTCGATTTAGGTATGTGGAACTGTTATCAAGCAGTTATCGATGGTTTCATGCGTTCGATCAATGGCGTTGAGGGCTGGCACTGCTCATTTAATAACAAAGTTCGCGTAGTGCATGCAATATTCAGCAGTTTTATGGACGCGATTAAGGGCGAGCAAGTTCTCACGGAAACAACGATTGTTCAAATGAATACAGGGGTAAATGTAATCGCCAAAAAAAGAAAAAGGTATGCAGATAGAGACGAGCGAATCAAAAATATTGTGACCAAATATGAACCGGCTACAAAAATGAAATATCTAAAACATGTAGCGTCTGTATTGTCCGTGTAATAATTAAGCGTTAATGGTAACGAATATTTATTGTGCTACTGTTACTTCGATGTCTAAAAGATGTTACTACAAATATATATTTATTATTATTGTTCTACGGTTACCTCGATGTCCAAGATATTTCAAATATATATTGATCAACAATGAAATATGATAATCACACAGTTCTTTTACGCACATACGTTCCACGCCGAAACCTGAATTTGACGGGCGTTTAGTCGCGGATGTAATTGGTTCGGACGAATTGTCGTTCGGATCATTTTTCCTCCGGTTTTTCCGTCTTCCGATCAAATGTCGCGGATCAAACGTCGCGGATCATTTGTCTTTGGGCCACCTGTTACGACACCAAGAAAAACATTTTTGTCAGAGTTCAATTCCGCATTAGCAAATTTCTGTTTATACTCGCTGTGTCCAGAACTGCCGTCACAACCCCATTTACAAATGCACTTAAAATTGCGAACAATATCTGGATGTAACGAGTTTATGACGTCATTTTGTGTCAAAAGTATTCTACTGCACGTATGATTTAGAAGCGACTGTAATTTGACCTCTGCAGAGGTTTCTGTAACTGTCACATTGGAAGGATAACAGCGAGCTTTAGCCTCCGCGACTCTTTCATACGACGGATAAGCACGAAAATTTTTACTTTTCAAAGAACTTCTGATGTCCTTATATTGTTGTTTGGTCAATTTAGCTGTTAGCACATCTACTAACGCTTCATCACCTGACATTTCAGTTTGGCGTGGAATTTCAGCTGTTTTATAAGCCTCCTTATACTTTGCTGCTCTGTTAGGAGACTTTATAGTTATGTCCTTCAATATAGATGCAGCTTCTGTGGCTCCTGACGAGCGAAGACTCCTTTGCGTAGCGTAAGCCAGTTCTTCTGTGCTGAAATTTTCGCGCAAGTTGTCGGTTTTTCGTCGTTTAGATCGATCGCTGACCTTCGTGAACTCTGCTGAAGGTCGACCTCGTCTTTTTGATTGCTCGGATTGTGTACCAGAATCTCTAGAAACTGTTTTTTTCTGCACTTCAGCGTTCTAGAATAAAAACATAGTACGTACTTTGAAAATTGTATCCAAACGTGATATAGACATAAAACGATGTCTTCCTGTGGTAAATCAGTGGAAATCAACTAATTAAGCAGTGAATAATCACTTTTTTAACAGTTAAATGTCTCCCACTTCGAAATAGTGAAGTTTCACTTTTTCAGATTCAGAGAGGATAAATCTGTTTTATTTATCAGAAAAAAATAACGAGAATTTTTCTATCCTCACTTTGATAGTAACCGGAGTTTCCAACCACTCAAAATTTTTTTTCTTGAATGCTTCGGTTGTCCTTCTGGATTCTTTCCACTTTGACTTCAATTTGGACAACATTTTTCGCAAATTTTCTTTGTCATCTTGATGAATCGTGAAACGAGATTTCGTCTTTTCGGTCCATTTATCTTGTAAAACTTGCAACATTTCTGTTGGTTCTGTATGAAGGAAATTTTTCAAAGTCTCAAAAATTTCCGTCCTTGTTGATGTCAACTTGAGGGTGCCTGTCGGTTCTGTAATGCCACACGAAAGTACGTTGTTCTGTACTACAAACGTATAGGCAAGTTTCGGCATGCAAATTAACATGATTCCGATTCCATACAGTATTGGCTTCGCAAACAGCATTAAAGTGAGTGAGTCCCGATTGCGCACATTACAAATCGGACACAGCAATATTTCCCGATCGGACACGGTGTCGATTGCACACGGTGCCGATCGGACACGGTGTCGATTGCACACGGTGCCGATCGGACACGGTGTCGATTGCACACGGTGCCGATCGGACACGGTGTCGATTGCACACGGTGCCGATCGGACACGGTGTCGATTGCACACGGTGCCGATCGGACACGGTGTCGATTGCACACGGTGCCGATCGGACACGGTGTCGATTGCACACGGTGTCGATCGGACACGGTGTCGATTGCACACGGTGCCGATTGCACACGGTGCCGATCGGACACGGTGTCGATTGCACACGGTGCCGATCGGACACGGTGCCCTAGGGGTGTAGGCGGGGGGGGCTCCGCCCCCCCCTGCACCCCCCCTGTGCACCTGGTGGTGTGGGTTGGGTTGATGCGTGGAGCGGGGGGGGCTTTGCCCCCCCCCGCACCCCCCCCATGGACACGCCTTCGGCGTGCCCGGTAGGCAATGTATTAAGTACATGCGTGGGCGGGGGGGGCTTCGCCCCCCCCTGCACCCCCCCCCATTGTGTAAGTAAACCCTGTGTGCAATCGACATCGTGTGCAATCGGCACGGTGTGCAATCGGCACCGTGTCCGATCGGCACCGTGTGCAATCGGCACCGTGTACAATCGGCACCGTGTGCAATCGGCACCGTGTGCAATCGACACCGTGTCCGATCGACACCGTGTGCAATCGACACCGTGTCCGATCGGCACCGTGTGCAATCGACACCGTGTCCGATCGGCACCGTGTGCAATCGACACCGTGTCCGATCGACACCGTGTGCAATCGACACCGTGTCCGATCGGCACCGTGTGCAATCGACACCGTGTCCGATCGGCACCGTGTGCAATCGACACCGTGTCCGATCGGCACCGTGTGCAATCGACACCGTGTCCGATCGGGAAATATTGTCGTGTCCGATTTGTAATGTGCGCAATCGGGACAATCCCATTAAAGTAGCCTGGGCGGTAGTGGGCGATAAACTTTATGAACAGTTTCACTTCAAGCATTTGTCAATAAAAATGTCATATTTTTCAGATATCAGTCGTTTTTCCAAATTACTATAAACTATGATTTAGTAACGTCAAAACATATGCAAATATTGTACAAACCTTCAGGATCACCCTCCATTGAACAGAATTGATTTCACACACTTAAATAAAAATCGCGCCAACACGAATGTGTCAAAAGTACAGATCTTCGAAATGCCTAGTAGCCGTAGGTATAGAAGATACTCGCCTTACCTTCCGTCAAAATTCGCATAGAGGCTCCCTCTGTAGGATAATACGAACTAGAGGCAATTATATAAAGAGTGACCCCAAAATCGGACATTTTTAGCCCCATCATGATGGCCCTCGAAATTCGAATCGAATTGTATGCTAAACGGTGCTACATGATGGGACTATGGGGATTAATCTAAAAAAAAATTAAAGTTGAGCATAGGTCTAGTTTTGGAGATACGGGAAGTCAAAGTGGCCAAATTCCCAATATTATCCAAGTACAATAGAAAAGAATGTTAAATCTTCTTTGATAATAGTGGTATTTTGAATAGAATTAGTCCGAATGGTTCTCTGACCACCGTACTAAAAATCCACCGCCTCCACCCCTGTTACTTAATTTTTTAAAGGGGTAAAACTACCCCCAAAAGAAGTTTTTGCTGAATTTCTGGAAAACGGATAGAGATACGAAAAAATGTTTTGAATGAAAGTTGTTTGTCTAGGAATTCTGCACAAAAAAGGTTTCTTTAATTTTTTTCGTAGAACTCACTCTTTGGTCGGAAACCGCGCCTGAAGAAAGATAATTTTTAAAAATAAAGGGAATTTCATCAGTTAAGGAACTATCATTACAAAAATAAGTGTCGATATATTTTAAAATATAATCGTAGAAAGATTTTAGTTATCTTAAGTATTGTAACTATAAACTATTACAATAAATTATTATAATAAATAATAATAATAATAATAATAATAATATAATAATATATAATATAATATAATAATATAATATAATATATAATATAATATATAATATAATATATAATATAAATATATAATATATAATATATAATAATAATAATAATATAATTATATTATATATATTATATATATATATATATTATATATATTATATTATATATTATTATTATATTATTATATTATTATTATAATATAATATAATTATATATAATAATATAATATATATAATATATAATATATAATAATATATAATAATTTATTATTATAATAAATTATTATAAACTATTACAATATTTATCATAATAAAAGTTGTAATCTTTTTGCATTTCTTTCACAATTAAATAATATTTTAAGTATATAATTAGCGTAAATTCTATGATTTTTCGTCATAATATACGGTTATTCTTCACTATTTAACAGTTCAATTTTTTGCAAAAAAAACGTAACTATATTTTATTGAAAACCTCATATTTCAAAGTGTGCGATTTTTTTACATGTAGCTTAAACCTTCCTCTTTAAAACAAAACCAGGTAGACGTCGACAGGACTATTTGTTTAAAAGTTATGATTTTTTTCGTAAGTGGCACTTATATATCCCTGAAGTACGAAAAAGTATCTTATATTAAGATACTTTAAATATCACATACGGTGTAAATATCACAGTTCACAATACTTAGGATAACTAAAATCTTTCTACGATTATATTTTAAAATATATCGACACTTATTTTTGTAATGATAGTTCCTTAACTGATGAAATTCCCTTTATTTTTAAAAATTATCTTTCTTCAGGCGCGGTTTCCGACCAAAGAGTGAGTTCTACGAAAAAAATTAAAGAAACCTTTTTTGTGCAGAATTCCTAGACAAACAACTTTCATTCAAAACATTTTTTCGTATCTCTATCCGTTTTCCAGAAATTCAGCAAAAACTTCTTTTGGGGGTAGTTTTACCCCTTTAAAAAATTAAGTAACAGGGGTGGAGGCGGTGGATCTTTAGTACGGTGGTCAGAGAACCATTCGGACTAATTCTATTCAAAATACCACTATTATCAAAGAAGATTTAACATTCTTTTCTATTGTACTTGGATAATATTGGGAATTTGGCCACTTTGACTTCCCGTATCTCCAAAACTAGACCTATGCTCAACTTTAATTTTTTTTTAGATTAATGTCCCATCATGTAGCACCGTTTAGCATACAATTCGATTCGAATTTCGGGGGCCATCATGATGGGGCTAAAAATGTCCGATTTTGGGGTCACTCTTTCATTTTTTGATTTTTGTCCACTTTTTTCAAAATCTAGCCCACTGTGCGACGGAATGAGTATCGCGCTCGTGGGGTGACACGTGACGCTTTCTCGGATTCTGCTTGTTCGCCGTGGAACTCGCCTACCTTTTTCCACTTGTTAACTACATTATTCAAATATATTTTTCTTTCTGTTTATTGTAATCGAATGTGTTGATTGCTACGCTCCCTCTCCGTCTCCAACTACGATTCCTCGATTAGACTCACGCCTGAGAGATTTTGCACTGAGATTTAGAGTATCGTGGTGCGAGAAATCGTACCTGGCGCCCATATCTTGAGACATTGTTTGGTCGAGCTACCATCTGGCTTTCCGGGGGTCTGATCGCGAGTTTGAACGACTTTTAAGAGATCAAGTAGTAAGAACCAGCGACAGTGCGCTCCTCCACGGCTGGCGAGACCGTGAGGACATCGCCACTGACGTCATAAACAATAAAGGTAAGATAAGTTTGAAAAAAAATACGCTCAAAATCTGGAATCTCATCTCGTGTTAAATTCTTAATCGATCACTTCTAAGTTGTCGCTGACATAGTGCGTGGCGATTGGTCCTGAGCGCTGACGAAGAGTGCGGCGAGCAGGTACCTTTGCTGCCGAAAGCGTAGCGATTACGCGGTTGATCCTTAGAATCACTATTAATTCCCGAAAGTGAATTTGGCCTTTACGCTGCCGATTTGAGCGCTGACGAAGAGTGTGACGAGCAGAGTGTGTCGGATTAGCTTTTGAGCGCTGACGAAGAGTGTGGCGAGCTATAAAATTCATTTTTGAGGATCCGGGTTAGATGACGAAAAAGGGAGACAAACGAACTCAAATCAAAAGGATTAGGTTCCAGATTAAACAAGCAGTCATTTCTAATCAAGATCCTCTCCTCTTCATCCAACAATTGCAACAATTAAAAAACGCACCTCTATTTAAACCTATTCCTGTCGACTTCGACATCGATTATCCTCATTACAACCAAATAAATAAAAGTGATTCTCGTTATAAAGTTTATAAACTTAGATATCTTTTTGGTCCCGAATAACAAAAGCAATAACAACAACAATAATAATATTCTCCACACGACTTGTCCAAATCCTTGGTAAATTGCTTAAATGCATTGACCAAAAAACAGACGAACAATAACAGTCAGAATGTGACAACGCACACCAGATTCCCATTCTTGCAGCCACTGCAGTGAATCTTTTAATACCTGAAAAAAAGGTTTCAATTTCATAGAGGCATCGTTGAGATGAGAAAATTTTAGAATATGTATAGTATATTATCAGAAAAGAAAAACAATGTGTGTGTGTGTGTGTGTGTATATTGTAGTGCATTCCAATAAGATAAAAATTAAAAAAAAAATTATCTATATCGAAGATAACATTAAATGACATTGAGTTTCAACAATAGTAGTGTTAAGTTATTAATAAAACAGTTGGAAAAATGTATGAAAATACATCCTAAAGTCCACGTTTTTTCTATTTTTGCTTATGGTTTATACATTTTTAATAGTTAGAGAAACCTTTTGCCTTACCTTGAAGTCATTAGATTGAGGTGTAAGTCCTTTATTGGGAGATTTTCGATTCAAGGCATCAAACATATCATTCATTTGTTTCACAAAAGTAATTGTCTCTTCACATATAGCAAGCTTGTCACATCCGTGTGACTTATAAAACTTTAACTTTTGCGCTACAGAGTTACTGAAAATTTATAAATTTAAAAATTACTGTTATCAATAATAATAAGAAATGTAGATGATTCGGGTGCTTACTTTTTTCGCAGTACTATTGTTGCGCCCGTGCCGTGACACCCGTTACCCGTGGGTTGAACTTGGCTGCGCTCTGCGGAAGCTTCAAGCCGGAGCGCGTCCCTTGACAACGGGACGCTGTTATAAATTATTGATTTATTGATTTTCCGAACGACTGTCAGATTTGTTCTCGAACAGTTGGACGACGGACGCGAGTCCGCGCTGTATCTTGATTATAATAAACGCTGAGATTCTCTTTGATTAAACGCGGAGTTTCCATTATTTCCGTGAGCGATGGGAGTGAGTGCGCGAGAGTGAGCGAGTGTGTGACAGTGCGACTCAGAAAGCGCAACATTTTGGGGGCTCGTCCGGGATCGGACGAGTGAGAGCGGACGTACGCAACTTGATGGCGAGCACCGAGCCAGCTCCCACATTAAGAAAGAGAGCGCGGATGGGGACCCCGAGGCCGAGAGTCCCACAGCTCGAGGCGGAGACGGAGATTCAACGAGCCGGCCCGAGCGCCCCTCAGCTCTCAGCGGAAGTGGTGACACTCCAGACGATGATACAGGAGATCCGCCAGATGCGTGAGGAGTACGCAGCGTTGTTGCGGCAGCGGGATGCGGAGCCTCAGCGTCAGGAACGCGCACAGCTAAGTCCTTCCGTAAATAGAGCTCACGGAGATTCGGGGTCGCGTGGCGCGGTCGCGGTAGTGAATCACGAGGGGGGAGAACCGCGACGCAAAACGGAGTATATTAAATTAAAGCCCGACACGTATGATGGGACGATCTCGTTGCGTGAGTTCCTCTCGCAATTCGAATTAATTGCTCGGACGAATAAATGGAGTAATGCGTCAAAAACAGCTATATTAGCCTCTAGTTTATGAGGAAAAGCGCGTTCAATTCTTGAAAATGTTCAAGATTTAGAGAATCTTGACTACGCAGAATTAAAATCCAAACTTGAGTTGCGTTTCGGTGAGGGGCTTCTTTCACAAAACCATTATTCACAATTCACGAACCGAAGACAGAAATTTGAGGAGGAACTCGCCGAGCTCGGATCAGATCTCGAAAGATTGGCTCGTTTGGCGTACCTCGAATGCCCTTTTCCGGTTCGTGATAAAATCGCCTGCGCGCAATTTATTTCCGCACTTTCAAATGGTTTTATTCGGAGGACTCTCCAGCTGGAGGGGATAACCTCCCTAAAGTTAGCCGTAGAGAGAGCTAAGGCGATTAAGATCATACAAGGGGATAATTTTGAAAGAAAGAGAGAATTTTAATGAAAAGAAAAATGTAAATAAAGAAGGAAGTGGGGAAAGGAAGGAGGAAGGGGGAGGGAAGGTCAGAAAAAGAAACCGGCAAGGTGGCCGATTTGGCGCCAATTGGAATAAGGAGTGCTGGAGCTGCGGGAAAACGGGGCATTTCCGGTATGAATGTCCCGGTGAGAAGGGAAACGCGGATTAGTCGAGCTCTGCGGGGTGGGTTCAACCTGCGAAAATAATACCCCGTTTATCAAACGTTTTGTTAATCATAAGTTAGTTAGGAAAGATTTTTGTTATGATGGCTTTTTAGACGGAAAACGTTGCTCTTTTAAAATAGATACGGGTTCCGATATTTCGATTGTTAGTAAAGAATTGATTGATAGGAATAAAGAAAAGATTAAGATAGAAAATCAAGATTTAAGATATCCCACTGGAGAGAGAGTTCCATTCGAGTCTAAGGTTATTGTAGACGTTCAGATCGGAAAATTTTTTTTAAAGATGCCTATGTTTGTAGCGAAAATTAGTGACGAGTGCTTATTAGGAGTAGATTTTCTCGAGACAGTAAATTTGAAAGATATTTTCGAGTCTTCTTTGAGAAATCTAGAATTCAAAGAGAAAATAAAGATTTATGATTGTTCTCGGGTAGTAAAGTCTTCTGAAAAAGTTTTGCCCTTTTTAAAAGAACTCTACGAGAGAGATTCAGTAAACCTTGATGAAACCCAGAGAAACGTTTTCCTTTCTTTTTTAAATGAATATCAGGATGTGTTTTCCGATGAAATTATTGCGGGCAACTGCGATGAAATTTATCATGTCATAAATGTGGAAGATTCCTCCCCAATAAAACAGGTCCCTCGTCGTGTTCCAATCCGAATGCGTGGTGAAATGAATCAAATAATTGAGGACATGAGGAAAAAGGGAGTAATAGAGAAATCCCAAAGCCCTTGGGCCTCGCCTGTTGTTTTGGTGAGAAAGAAGGATGGGACGATAAGATTTTGTGTAGATTACAAAGGAGTAAATACCATTACTAAGAAAGATTCCTTTCCGCTCCCAAGGATTGATGATATCTTCGATCAACTCAGGCAGGTAACTCGTGGTTTTCCATTTTAGACTTGAAAAGCGGGTACTGGCAGGTGAAAGTTCGCCCACAAGATCGTGAGAAAACCGCTTTTTCCATCGGGAACGGGCTGTGGCAATTTACCGTAATACTTTTTGGTTTGTGTAATGCCCCCGCGACATTTCAACGTTTAATGGGAAAAGTTTTAAGGGAGTTCTTAGGGAAAATTTGCTTGGTCTATTTGGACGATGTGATTATTTTTGGAAAGAGTTTTTCAGAAATGTTGAATAATTAAAAAAAAATTCTCCAACGTTTTCGGGAAGTGAACCTTAAGGTAAATCCAAAAAAATGTGTTCTTTTCGGGAGAAGCGTAAAGTATTTGGGACATATAGTCTCGGCGGAGGGTATTACCACGGACCCTGAGAAAATTTCTGCGGTGAGTAACTGGCCAGTCCCACATAACAGGAAGCAATTGCGAAGCTTCCGGGGATTTACCTCGTATTACCGAAGATTTGTGAAAGGGTTCTCTTCATTAGCAAAACCTTTGTACTCACTTACAGAAAACTGTTCTAAATTTGTTTGGGGAAAGGAATGCCAGGATGCTTTTGAAAAATTGAAACAGGTCTTGTCTGCTACCCCGGTTCTTACTTTTCCAAATGAGGAGGGGGAGTTCGTTTTAGATACCGATGCCTCCAATGTAGGCATCGGCGCAGTTCTTTCGCAAAGGCAAGAAGGAGAGGAAAGAGTAATTGCCTATTTTAGTCGCGTGCTTAGCAAAACTGAGCGTAACTATTGTGTAACCCGGCAGGAATTTCTTGCTATTGTAGATTCCATTAAATCATTTCGTCATTATCTTTTGGGACGGAAATTTTCGATCCGCACGGATCACGTTTCTTTAAGGTGGTTGATGTCCTTCAAGGAATTAGAGGGGCAGTTGGCACGTTGGCTGGAGAGACTCCAGCAGTACGAATTCGAGATCCAATATCGGAAGGGACAGGCCCACAAAAATGCCGACGGGTTGTTTAGACGACAATGTGAGATGTACGGCTGTGGGTACTGTACCAAGGTAGAGGAAAAGAGTGCTCAAGAGCAAGTAAAGTGTAAAGTCCGTCGCTCGAATAGCTCTCGGGGGGGAGAATCTCGAGGGCTGGCATAGGGATCAAGAGGAATACCCTGAAATTGCGATCTTTCTTCGAGCCAAGGAGGCGGGGGAACGTCCTCCGCGCTCCGAGATAATCGCAAAAGGGATTGCTGTTCGAATCTACTGTGCTAATTGGGATACACTTATCCTAAAGGACGGAGTCCTTTTTCGGAAATGGGAGGCTCCTAATTTGAAATCAAGTCTTCTTCAACTTGTTGTTTCTCGCAAACGCGTGAAGAAAATTCTGAAAAAGACTCACGATTCCTCTTCAGGCGGTCATTTCGGGGTGAACAAAACCCTGGAGAAGATCCGAAAACGCTTCTATTGGGCGACTTGCAAGCAGGTTGTCGAGAATTGGTGCAAGTCTTGCGATATTTGCATAGCCAAAAGGGGTTTTATGGAAAAGGGGAAATCTCCTCTTCAGATCTATAACGTCGGGGCTCCGCTTGTTAGGGTCCAGATGGACATCCTTAGTCTCCTCCCGACCACTCATTCAGGAAATAAGTATCTCTTAGTCGTTGTGGACTGTTTCACGAAATGGGTGGAAGCTTTTTCGCTTAAGAATATCAGGGCAAAGACTGTGGCGGATGTTTTTGTTAGTCAGTTTGTTTCTAGACATGGAGTTCCTGAAGAAGTCCACACAGATCAAGGGAAGAACTTCGAATCTAAACTCTTTGCTGAATTAATGGTTCTTCTTAGAATAAGGAAAACAAGGACCACGGCTTTGCATCCCCAGTCTGATGGACAGGTTGAGCGTCAGCATCAAACCATAACAAATTATCTAGCAAAATACATCTCTAAAAATCAGAAGGATTGGGACCGTTGGGTACCCATGTTTTTACTTGCTTATAGGTCATCCAAACATGAGTCTACTGGTGTTACTCCCGCAGAACTTTATTTTGCCCGAGACTTGAGGTTGCTTCTTGATTTGCTCCAAGGAAATCCACCGAATTCTGAAAAATCTCAATCAGTAGGGAACTATATTGGGTATTTAAGAAAAAAGCTTAAAGAAATTCATTCCGGTGTTAGGGGACGGATCGAAATCAAATCGGGTAAAGACTTGGTACGACCGTAGTGCCAGACAAACCCCCTTTGAGTTCGGGCAAAAGGTTTGGTTTTTCAATCCTCGTAGGGAGAAAGGAAGGAAGTTGCAGGGAAATTGGGAAAGGCCTTTCTCCGTAATAAAGAAATTAAGTGATGTCGTTTATTGCATCCAGAAGTCACCTTCTCGAAAGAAAAAGATAGTTTATGCCGACAGGCTGGCTCCTTATTTAATTAAGGAAATGGAGTAGATCGGAACCCGGTAAAAAAAATAATAAGTTTAGTTTAAATCTTTTTTTGGGGGGGGAAGATTGTTCAAGTTACTGCGTTTTATGTTTATTTTTTACAGGAGAGACGGAGCAGGGGACGTTAGATCCAAGCAAAGGTATTAAAAGTTACAAAATCGCCCAAGGCTACAAGATCGCCCGAAATCCTCAATGAAGACTGCCTCTCCCACGGTTTTCGATCCGTGGTTTTCCGTGGGACGAAGGGCAAATGCCGAGGCGGGGGCTGAGGGAGTCTTTTAAGACGCAGGGTCCACGGAAAGTAATTCCCCCCCTCAGTCCGAAGATTCAAGAGAATTTCGCGCCGGGAACAGAAAGGGGTCCACGTTGGGCCGGGAAGAAGCGGAGCAAGAAGAGTCATCCTGAAGCCGGCGAGGGGGAAAGCCTGGCCAGCTTTCCCCCAAAAAAAGCCGAGACAGGAGATTTGCGGAGAAGGAGGTCGAGAGGACCGAACGCTTCCGAGGAAGAGGACTCAGGGGACGGAGCCCGGTAACCCGCAGCAGCAGCTCGGGGTAGGGCAGGAATTCGTCTCGAAGTCCCGGAGATGTGACCGCTGAAAAGCTGCCCTTCTGGATTGTCGGGACGACAATCTCGAAGAGGGAGGGCAGTGTTGCGCCCGTGCCGTGACACCCGTTACCCGTGGGCTGAACTTGGCTGCGCTCTGCGGAAGCTTCAAGCCGGAGCGCGTCCCTTGACAACGGGACGCTGTTATAAATTATTGATTTATTGATTTTCCGAAAGACTGTCAGATTTGTTCTCGAACAGCTGGACGACGGACGCGAGTCCGCGCTGTATCTTAATTATAATAAACGCTGAGATTCTCTCTTTGATTAAACGCGGAGTTTCCATTATTTCCGTGAGCGACGGGAGTGAGTGCGCGAGAGTGAGCGAGTGTGTGACAGTGCGACTCAGAGAGCGCAACACTATAAAAATAATACATCAGATTTTATTACATTAATTACATACTTGAGTAGCAAGTCGCACTCTCATTTTAGATGTGCTGTCTAATTTAATATGTCTCTCGAACAATTTCGGGCATGTCCTCATGTTTCCGACATGATTCCTGTCAATGTTGAACAGAATTTCAAAGTACTTCCACTCGATATAATTGGTCGTACAATTGATCTAAAAATAGTTTTTGTAGTAATTAGTATAATAGTAATTAGTATAATTAAACAAATATATATATGAATTCTCTTAATATAGTAGTTCTTTGAGTTTTAATACAATGAAGAATTCTTACAAATGCCATTTAATCAACAACTTACCCTTAAACGGCGTTTATTATATAAGCAATTCCGAATTTTTTTTATTAAATGGGGCGTGTCACAGAAGACAAATATTTTCCGGTCGTTATCAAGTGGATGAATGAACTATGTCTTCATGTCATGATGACAAATTTTTATATCCAATATGGACCACATCTTTGTAGTCGCGCCGTCCGCAATTACTCCGTGTATTGTTGCCCCAAAGCTTTCTACGTATACAACTGCTTTTACTACCAATATCGCAAGTTCTTCGACTTTCACGGGATTTTTCGAGGCAAAAACTGCCACTGGTTGTGTATATTTGTCTGCTAGTGATTGAAACATCAGAACGAGACCATGAGTTGCTTGTTCACTCAGATCTGTAGATTGCTGTTCATCATCACCCAAAACTGCAACGGGTATTCAAAGATTAATTTCATCTAACAGCAACACACCATGACGTTGTAGTGGCGTTCTAGTCTCGAATTGTTTTTTCAGTTTTGCAAAGTGTTCATCAAAGCCACATTTGGTGTTGATAAAAGAAATATAGCTTCGAATTGTTCTTGTACACGGCAACGGCATAACATTATTTTTGCGCAAAAATTAGGTGACCGAATATTCATTAAGACACATAACATGATCCATTCGTCCGTGTAACGTCGGCTTCGATCGTGTTTTTTTGACGTAGCTGCAATAATTTCTTTTAAAGCTATTCTCTGGATGGCGGGTACATTTAATGCTGAACACTTTTCATTTAATGTTTGATCCTGAATTTCAACTTCTTTGTTTTTCAATGACTCCATTAATAATACCACACGATATTTAGTACGTTTTGCCTTCCATGTTTGATTGTTTAGTTTTTTTGCATCGATGCTAACTTTTTTTGATCAATTGGATTTGACGATTTTAAGATACGATTAAGCGCCTTGCAACTCTCTAATTTTTTCCTTTTTGTAGTACTATTTTTCTCAATTTATTGCAACGATTACATTTTTTTTTTTTGACAGCAAAGAACATTTGTGGGCACGCCATTCATCGACATAATCCTTGAACGCGCATTGTTCCGGAATACAATAAACATTAATATTTCCTTCACCATTGCATATAATCTTATGTTGAAACCTTTCCAAAACAACTGGCAGCGATTTAGTGCTGTTCAAAAATTGTACGAGGTCAATATCGTTTTCGTCAACAAGGTTGCCGTATACATAGCTATCGGAGTTTTCTTTGGGTATCAAGAGTTATGCTTTTTTGTGTAACCGGAGAATCGATGCCGTTTTTTATTCTCATAACTGAATATGTAAAGCGTACATGTAGTTTTTCACGCGTATGTATTTCGGTGATCCCCCAATTTTTAGGTAACTTGGCAGAAAAATTTTCGCTACATTCTCCACTTTTAAATAATTCATGACCTAGCAAAAAAAGTACAATAAAAAATTATAACGATTCTTTACAACTAAGTTAATTAAATAGATATTATTAATTGCGTAAACTATAATATAATGTACTCGCAAATACGTGAGTTACAGAGAACGAAAATTAACATAGGGTAACTCCGGTATATACGCCGCACTTAAGGAAAATTTAATTTATTGAGTACTATTTACTATGGTTAAGACAAATGAATTATACCAATAAAAACTTTATACTGTCTCTACTATAAAAAAATTAGAAATATGAAATATTTATTCTTTGTATTTAACAAAAAATACTTTTAGACCCTTGCATTTTTACCATATATTCCATAGAGGTAGGATAAATGATATTCATAGGTGGAATATACACAGTAAAAAAATTTGTGTATTTTTGTTAAAAATAATGAATATTCCGATTTTTACAAAATGTTTGTACTATGGCATAAATCCCGCACGCTAAAAATGCCATATATTTTAAACAGGTAGGATATACAAGATATCAAACTAAACAAAGAATACAAGAGCTATGCACTTGTATTTTGCTGTATTCCAAATCGATTCAACTCACGACGGTTTCGTTAATATTAACAGTAAACTAAAATTGCAACACAATACTAATATATATGGCATAAAGGCACATAACAGAATAATTGCGAGCAGATATCTTTATTCCTTTAATTTTTTCTGACTTCTGCGGCGTAAATACCGGAGTTACCCTATTTCTATATTAATTTGAGATAAACGGAATTTTTGTGCTTGAAATTTTCATTATATTTACAACTGCATATTGAGCGACATCTCTTAACTACAATGAGTGAAAAATGCAACTTACATTCGCTAATGACTGAAACATCGCCAAATTTCTCTCTTTCCAAAGCCAAAGCAAGAACAGGAATCTGATATGGTTGTGCAACTACTGTTGGACTGTGCTTTTGGAGAATAAACTCTGTATTTACTATGATGGCACCATCATTCATTGAGTTTGCAGCTTTTCAATTTCAACTACTTTGCCGACAATCGAAGATTTATCGAGGAAAATCAAAAATACGTTTATAATAAAGATACAATAAATAAATGCTGAATGTATACATCAAGAAATGCAACAATATTTTAATGAAAAGTAATTTCTAAAAATAAATAAATATATATATATATTTATTTTTAAAAATCACTATCCATTGTTATACGTATTGTCACGTCTTTTTCGCGCCCCAGTCGCATGACGGATCAAAAAGGGTAAGGAGAATAGAATGGTAGGCCTCTCCGACGATTTCTCGCACAATCCGGCAATTCGACACGAAAAGTTGTTATGTTGGGCGCCAGACGCGCAGATACGCGTCTACTAAGTGCACTAAACCTGAAAGGAACGCGAAACGCAAGGAATCTGGTGTGCGAAAGATCGGCCAGCTCAACCTAACGGTTATGGGCGGGGTTGATGAAGGGCAGCGCAAGATTCGGCGGGGTAACGCATAAATCACCAACTCAGGTATTATAGTTAGCAAATAAATAACGACGTTTATTCGGAGGTAATTCTTCGGTAAAATAGTCAGTGCCAATTCGGTTTCCATTATTAAATTATAAAAATCAAACGAATAACTGCTAACGCGGGCGTCAGGATTTAAGCAACAAATATAATGGTAACTTGGACGCCAGAAATGAAGAGAGCACTGCGTTAGTTTGCAGTGAACGCGTGGAAGGCGCGATTGCCAGATAAAGAATAATAGTGGGAAACTTAACTTACAACTAATATAGAATGTCGGCAAGAGCCACAACCGAACACGAAACAATCGGAGTAAACGCGAGGTAATGGTGTAACTAGAAAGTAGAGGTCGAACAGGAAGTATCGCGAAATGGTGGTGTGTCACGCTCAGAGCGCGTGAACGCCACGTCTAAAGCCACACAGAAATTCTGTCGCCAAATTCTTAATTTAACGCGAGTAATTAGGACCGAACGCAACAAGAATTTATCGAGACATTCGGCATAACACACAGAATACTAGAACTAGCGCGAAAATATTATAGCGGACGCGAAAATACGGAGTTACTGCGAGTAATATAGGAACGCAATTAACCAGTCAACGCGAACGACCCCCTACGCAAATAATTCAGCGCAAGTAGTACCTGAACGCAAGTATTCCAACGCGAGGAACGACCGAACGCGCGCAATATTCCAACGCGAGCAATATCTAACCGCAATTATTCTAACGCGAAAAGTAACCGAACGCGAAAAATATTTTAACGCGAGTAATATCCTAACGCAAGTACCATCCTAACGCAATCATTCTGACGCGAATAAAATTCTCTCATAATCAAATCACGCGAATAACATTCTTCAACCAACGCGAATAACATTCTCCAACCAACGCGAATAACACTCTCACGCAATTAAACCAACGCGAAGAACATTCTCACGCAATTAATATTGCGCGTGGAATCTAAGTCCCAACCGGGCAAATTACGACGCATTGTGAAACACGCTGTAGGGAGCAGCATATCTGTCTCCCTTCCGATTGGTCAGCCCCCTCTTCTGCGCTAGCAAGAGGGGTTGAGAGTTACGAGGTTGGCAGAACTGAGTTACGACGACCGTTAGATTTGTACTGACTCTCGTGGCTGTTGCGTGGTCTGCAATAAAGTATTATTCTATCATCAGTAATCGAGTGTGTAATTATTCCTCGATACCTCTCGTCAAGACGTCGGTAGTAGGCCGACACCCGGAGGCATAATCGACCTTCTGCGGTACCGAATTCCTACATTGGTGACCCCGACTAAAAAACATGCAACGGTTCTTGCACAAATTGCTATCGGAAGCCCGAGTCAGAGATCAATCCTTGTGTGGACCAGTCTTCCCCGAGGAACGGACGCAGAAGTAGCGGATCAAATTACCCGCAACCGCAAGGTACATTCCTATGTCCGCGTCCCTGGCTGTTAGTTGCCCACGCTGCGGCCAGCCAGCCTTGCCGCGCCGAAACATTTTTCGGGCGGCCATTTTTCTTGCCGCGCTTTTTGCACGAGGCACGAGGCAGGCACGTGAGACCCCACCGGCGCCCGGGTGGCCACAGCGGTTCTGCCGTCTTGTTACCACGACCATCCCCTGGTGTGCGTCTGGCCCTTCTCCGCCGCCGCCGTTACCGCCTTCTCCTGATGGTGTGCGACCGGCTTTTCTTCGCCGATGCCACGGATCGACAACGTCGCTGTCGCCTCATCGATTTGATTGCGTGAAGCCAACGACACCGGCGCCTTGGATCCCGTCGTCGTTGAGACATTTAATGCGTGAAGCCAACGTCTCCGGCGCCTTGGGTCCCATCGTCACCGGGGCTTTGGATTCTACCCAGACCACAGTAATTTAAACGAAGGATAGTAATCCGCCCCGCGCCGTCATCTCTTAACACTCGTGTCGTTTATATCGTTTATGTCGTTTAACGCTCGTGTTATATTTAACGCCCATGTCGCTTATATTATTTAACGCTCATGTTGTTTATGCTGTTTATCGCTCTCGTTTTGCTAGTAGCTTACTATAAATTTAAAACAATGTCGGTCGCGGCTCTTCAAACCCGCGCAGAGGCAGCGGAAGCCCAGCTAAACGCTCAGGGCCCCGATACAGTCACCTCGGACGCGATTGATAATAATATTTGGTAAAAATTTACAATAACTTACACAGCTCGGATTACTTTGACCTTGACATATGTTGTCAAGGACATAATACTGAGTAACTTTTCCTTATAACTTAGTCGGCGGTCGCTGCTTATTAAAAAGTTATAAACAAAAAAAGTTTGAAAAATATAGCAGCTATTTTGAGTATGGAAGGCATAAATGACTAATATATATGTCGAAATAGTTCACGCATACACTTTTCACGCGAACCGAGGTTCACCCACACCCCCCCTGCTTTCGGGGGAGGTGCGATAACTCCGAAATAGTTCACGCATACACTTTTTACGCGAACCGAGGTTCAACCACACCCCCCTTCCCCGCTTTCGGGGGAGGTGCGGTAGTCCCGAAATAGTTCACGCATATACTTTTCACGCGAACCGAGGTTCACCCACACCCCCCCTGCTTTCGGGGGAGGTGCGGTAGCCCCGAAATAGTTTACGCATTGGTTAGTTGACGCGCTTTAAACAATTAAATACTGTTAAAGCGCGTCATCCAACCTATGTAGATTAGTGACGCGCTTTAAACAGTTAAATACTTGTAAAGCGCGTCATCTAACCTACGTATTTTCCAAATTTTTTTTGTTAATAACTTTTTAACGAATAACGAGCAACGGTTAAAACCTTCTGAAGGTCACTCGGGGTCATGACCTTGACAACATATATCAAGGTCATTGAAATCGGTGAGGTCGCCAAACTTTTTTTTGAAAGGTCTCATATCTTATACTTGTTCCATACTCCCACATAAGCCACTTGTATCGTAAAAGTTCTACAATAAATATCATACTCTTTTATATCAAAAGAAAGATAAAGATTATTGAATTACCTACCTTCGACGGATTCCTTCGCCATAATCCACATCGCCGACCAACAGCTAATTATCCTGGGGTTTTACCTCTTTAACTGCAAGAACCCATAAAAATTGATTTCGACGGAGACGTTCTGCCGGATCGAGCCCCCTCGCATCACCCAGGACGTCACAACGCCCGAGACCCCCCGCCGCGCCGCCACCTATCCGCGTTGTCGCTAACGAGCGTCATCGCGTAAACGTTCGCATCCGGAGCGCTCGTCGAGATCGCGCTCAAACCGCAACGCGCCGTCATCGCGGTTTCACCGTCTCTCTCTCGCTCTCGACGATGCGGCTCGCGTACATAATCGCGTTAACCGCGTGTTTTAACGCCGCGGCGTGCATCAATTCCACAATTACGGACGAAAATTACGCGCTCACGTTCGACTACCTGCAGAAATACGGATATCTGTCCAAAGACGTGGACGCGGTTCCGGCTCAGAGACGAAACGACGTTTTTCGCTAAGCCTTCAAGGATTTTCAGAATTACTACGATTTACCCGGCGACGGAACGCCCAACAACGAAACGCTGCAATTCATGAGTAAACCGCGATGCGGTTTCCGAGATATCCTGAAGCACGGAACGAAAGCGAGCCTGTCCAAATGGCCGAAGACGCACCTGACGTGGCATTTTCACTTAGCCGACGAAACCGAGCTGAACACGGCGCAGGCCGCGTTCGACCTGTGGTCGCAGCATTCGGCATTGACGTTCGAACGCTCCGAAACGTCGAATGCCGACATTGTAATATCTTGGCGACGCCTACTACACTATAACACGAACACCAAGGTGAACGGAGCATTTTGCTCGGACAAATTCGACGGCCCCGGCAACGTGCTCGCCCACGCGTCTCTCCCGACGGACCAAGCGGGGTTCGTTTCCGAGGTGCACGTCGACGGGACGAGCCGTGGCACATTTACGTCAACAAACATCCCGCGGATAAGTTTTCCCTGCATTACACGTTGACGCACGAGATCAGCCACTCCCTCAGATTGGTGCACAACAAGCGCAAAACATCGGTGATGTTCGCGATACAGCCGGACCAGCAGTATCCGGTGAAGCTCGACCAAAACGACATCGCCGACATTCAACGTTTGTACGGTGAAAAAATTCCGAACGATCCGCCGCGTCGGACGCCAGCGCCGCCGCCGCCGCCGTCGCCGGACCTGTGCAGCCTCGATCGCGTGAACGGGATATTGATTTTGGAAAATCGAATGTACATCTCGTACAAACGTTACGTTTGGTCGATCGATCTGGACGGTAGGACGTACAACGGACCTTTAGCCCTCTCGAATCACATGAGCTTTCTTCACGACAATTACACGCGCGTGACCGCTGCCTATCAATCCCCGTCCGGCGATCTCGTGGTGTTCGTAGATAATTTGGTACACTTGGTTCAATATCCGGAATTTAGTCTGCGGCCAGGTTGGCCGAAGACCCTGCAAGAACTCGGATTTCCCGAAAACGCGCTGATCAACGGAGCGGTGAACACTCACAGAGGACGTTCCTACGTGGTGTTCAACGGTAACGCGGTGGGCGAGATAGACGAATGCGACAAGGACAAGAGAGTCGCCAAATTTACGCCCCTCGAGGCGACGTTTCCCGGAATACCGACCGGCGTGACGTCGATATTCCGCTACATCGACGGTAATCTGTACTTCACCACTGCGCAGTTCTACAAATTCAACGAATTTACGAGGACCGTCTCGTCGGCCGGTAAATTCGATCTGCGGATACTAAATATCGTCTGCCCTAAGGCCGAACTGCTGCAGCAGTTGCGCGATCTCCTCGATCGAATCGTACGCCTCAACGATAACTCGCTAACGTCGGCGGCGAGCGATTATTGGAACGATGACGACACCGGGGTTCGGCTCTCCGATCTCCGCATCCGCCGAAGGAAGTAGAGGACCGCGCAAATTTCCCACACCGCGCCACGCGCGACTAAGTCAGATCTTTCCTACTTATACCGACGTGTCCCTTCCAAGGCATCAGTGTCGCGTCGTCGGCCGAATACGACACGTCGGAAAAAAAATCAGAAAGGAACGGTTACCGCGGCGAGAAATGTTCTCGACATTGGCCGATCGACCCGCGCCGAGGAGTATTTCCCTTACGGAGACGGCGGATTCGGAGGCAAACGACAACGGCAATAAAAGGCGGAGGATCAGTTCAATGGACGATCGCCATTCCTCGTCGCCAGGAACCGCGTCGCAGCTCTCATCCTCCAACCGACGCGCTCGTCGAGGACGATCGTCGTCGTCATCATCAGGAGTTTCGTTCCAACTTTCCCGTCGAATTGCCCCCTGTGCGCATCCTGACGACGCGTTATCTGCTGACGTCGACTGGCTACAAGTACATAGCCATAGGTATCACGATCAAGTCACCGTGGTACAATATTCATACCACGCCTTCGTACGTGGATATCGCCCTGGGAGACAAACAAGGCAGGGAAATCTCCCTGACGCTCGACATGTGGAAAGGACTGGTCGAGCGCAAACGCGACGTATTGTCGTGTATGGAACGCGCTCTCTCCGACGTAACTCACCCCCCCTCGCCGATGTCGATCGGAGGGATGACAATGCGATTCGGAGTGATCAACAACGGGCCGATCGTACGTATGGAGCTACCCAACCAGGCTCGCGTGGCGATGGTGCGCAAAACCCTGCTCACGCTGTACGATCTCCAATTTTGCGTGGATCGCGTCATCCGTGCGCTGAGCGCGGCGACCGAGAAAGTCGACGCGAAGTTTTTGCGCTATTGGGAGATAGCCGCCGCCGCGATGAAAATGGAAACTTCGGTTCAGACTGCGATACTGAAGAGCGATTCCTTCGATCCTGACAACATCGTCGACTGCGAGATAGCCGCGCTCTGTTTCCAATCCTTATAACGATGTCGCGTTTACGAAATGCATATATTCGCGCGAGCGAAACAATGTAAACGCGCTTGTATTATTTTTTGAATAAAAAAAACTATATGCGTATCTCATATGTGCGCTTTCTCTTTCTGTTTCCCCCTTTTTTCCCAAATCCGTATACCCATCTCCGCGCGACCGCGCTTACCCCCCGCAATCGCGGCGATCGCGACGCCGAGTTCGAACGCGCGTTACATAAATTATCGCGAATCATAAATTACAGGTCGAACGCGCGTTACATAAATTATCGCGAACGAAGAGACGAGTCATCTGACCGCGCTTATCCCCCGCGGTCGCGGCGATCGCGACGCCGAGTTCGAACGCGCGTTACATAAATTATCGCGAATCATAAATTACAGGTCGAACGCGCGTTACATAAATTATCGCGAACAAAGAGACGAGTCATCTCACTCGATCTCGATACGTCGCGTCGGGATGGGCGGGAAAACCGCAAAACAAAAGAAGGAAAACCGCAAAACAAAACAAAAGGAGGAAACGACGAGAGCGACCGCGAACGAGTTCGAACGCGCGTTAAAAAAATTATCACGTATCGATCGAACGATGAGACGAGTCATCTCCATCGATCCCGATGAGTCGGGATGGGCGGGAAAACCACATCCTGCCCGTCGCGACGCGGATCGAAACGACCTTCGGACCGAGAGTTAAAAAAAACGACGACGAAGACGGGCGCGCGAGACCCCCCGCGAAACG
This sequence comes from Temnothorax longispinosus, assembly GCF_030848805.1. Taxonomy (NCBI): domain Eukaryota; kingdom Metazoa; phylum Arthropoda; class Insecta; order Hymenoptera; family Formicidae; genus Temnothorax; species Temnothorax longispinosus. The sequence goes on from NC_092358.1 coordinate 13,751,792, forward strand.
AACCATCTAGAACGCGTCGTTCTACCCCCCACCCCCGAAACGTCCAGACGAGCAACCTCGAACGAGTTCGAACGAGTTCGGACGCGCCCGAACGCGCGCGCGACCGACGACGAAGAAAAAAAACAAACAAAAAATATTGGCCCGCGATTCTCCAAAACGGTCGGTAACGGCGCGAGCGCCGCTCCGAGCGCCCCCTCGGAAAATGCCCAAATCCCCGCAACGAGCCCCCGTTGGCGGGCCTGCCTCGCGCCGAACCCCCGTTGGCGGCCCTGCCACACCCAACCTTACGTCAAATGTTCCCCTTGCGTCGCGCTCTTCCTCTCGCCCAGTTTTCTCTTCCCCCCGCATAGCTTCCCCTCCGGTGACCCTTTACACCGTCCCTCGACCCCATCGCCCACCGCTTACGGCGCTCCCCCCGCAGCAGCAAAGCCCCCCCCGACCCCGCTAACCGCAAAAAAGATCCCTGGGCCAGAAGTACCTGTTACCTCCCTCCTGTGTAAAATTAATTTGTGTATAATAAATGTATAAAAAAAATCTTGTAAAACTTGATCAGTCACATTTTCGATTTATATTGTAATCTTCGTGTCGAGATCGGAGGATAATCCAGCGGTGTCTTGATCCAAGTGCCGTCCTTGCGTTTCATGTGAAGCCGATTCGACGCAAACTGCTATAGGTACACGCTGGCGGGCACCAGACAAAATCTTCTGTGACATTCGGGTCGTAACGCCTCGTCGGAACAAAAGGTCTCGGTCGCGTATTTCCAGAAATGCGTGGAAAATGGCAGGCAGCTTTCTAAATCGTACACCACCGTTCTTTCGTCAGGCGCGTAGATGAGAATAGACTAATAGTCCTACAGAAACAGAGCAACGTTTCACGTGAAATAATCATAGACGAGGCAAGGGCACCGTAAAGTTCCTTAACTAATTATCGTTTCGCTGGCGTACTAACCTACACGACTAACTTGTCCTCGTCCTTCTCCGATCGTTGACGCTAAAGAAGAACGCTGCGTCGTAGGTTGACGACGACGACGACGACGACGGCGACGACGACAGGGTATACCGTGACGACGCGGTTTTCTGTTTCCTGCGACTGCCTTTTTCCGCTCGCGCGAGCCACGCTCTCTCTCCGTCCGTTCGTCTTTTTCTTCTTCTTTTTCTAGTTTATGGCGCACGTTTTTCCTTTCTCCGGATAGCATTGGCCATCTGTCCGTTCGTCCTTTACTCCGCTTTACTTGCTCTCCTCTCCTCGTTTCGTTGCGATTTACAGTCACGCGCACGCGTGTGTGTATGGCTCTATCTCTCTTACTCGCTCGCTCTTTCTCTCTCTGTTTCCGGTTTTGAAACAAATGGTCGCCGACCAATAGAAAACGATACCCGCTTAGTCCGATCCCTCTCTGGAGGATCCCTAGAGGTACGCAAACATGGAGGCATGCTACCGATTTCTATACGCGGTATCATCTGCGGTCCGTCGAATTGCGGCAAGACAAACGTCTTGATAAGCTTGCTGGAAAGTCAGCACGGCGTACGTTTCGAGAACGTGTATGTGTACTCGAAATCGTTGCAACAACCGAAATATCGATATTTGGAGAATATACTAACACCGATAGAAGAGATTGGCTACTTTACGTTCTCGAATAACAGTGACGTCATTCCACCGAGCGAGGCGCTCCCGAATTCTATTTTTATCTTTGATGACGTGGCGTGCGACAAGCAGGATACGATAAGAGAATACTTTGCAATGGGCCGGCACGCGGACGTTGACTCTTTCTATCTTTGTCAGACGTATGCGAAGATACCGAAGCATTTTATACGCGACAACGCGAATTTATTGATTATGTTTAAACAGGATGGTACCAATCTGAAACACATATACAACGATCACGTAAACACAGATATGTCTTACGATGATTTCAGTAAATTGTGTCATACGTGTTGGCAACAAAAGTACGTATTTGTGGTGATAGACAAGGACAGCGCGATTTCGAATGGTCGATACAGAAAAGAATTTAACGACTCTGCGATACCAAAACGTGGTTAGTTGTTGTCGACGCATCGATTGAACAACATTATCGCAACATCGACAGCAGCGAGGAGATTAGAGAGCGCGAGAGGATAGCAAATTAAATTGCGAAAACGAGCAATTCGATTCGCAAAAAGTATCACGCCTTGAAAACTGGTAAAATGGAGGAAGATATCGCGTTGGAGAGACACTTTAAACCCATCATCGAGCCTCTAAGGCAGATTGCCGAAAACACCGTTGGCAAAGAATTTGATGTGTCAAAAATTGAGAATGAAACGGCGTGGGAAGACGAAGAGCCAAAGCTCAAACGAAAACAACCAAACGCCTCGCTTAACGACTCTGTAATGGCTTCAACTCCGGTTACGTTGAAACGATCGATAAATGTGCCATCTAATTTGAGCAAAATAACGAAAATTTTACACCCGCGTAAAGCGAAGAGATCAAAAGGTTCATTGAATGAATTACCGATAACCTCTGCGCCTTCCGTACAACCCGCAATGCTCGAATCACTCGCAAACGAAGATGTTTTCGAAACCACGAATGACTCACTCGTGAAGTCCGTTCGACAGAAGTTGCAAACTCCTGAGGGTCAAGAAACGTTGCGAGATGAATTGGGTCCATTGAGCCAAAAGTACGTCGGGGCAGTTCTGAGCGGCGATGAAGAAAGCGGTATAGACATCGTATTTGGCGTTTATTTCACCAACGATGGAATGATGCTCGGTAATAAACGTTTTGACGTGAACAACGCGGACAAGATAATTATCGACGGCATACGATACAATGGCACACGCGGTCTTTACGATCTTTAAGAAATATTCCGATGTCGATATCTATACGGAGGACGATATGCAAGCGTACAAGAGCATTCTGTTGATGACGAATGCTCCTAAACGCAATTATGATACTCACTCTCAAATAAAGAGCAACAGGAGATACAAGTACACACATATAATCGCACCGTTGATTTCGGGTAAAAAAGCTGGAAAAGGTATACCTCGTGCCATGGCATTAAACGACAACAAGGTTGACTATGTTCATTGGGACGATCCCAACGAGCTTGTAGATCGTCTCCGATTGCTCGAAGCTTCGCGCCTAGCGGGTCACACCGGTCACGATAACGAGATCCTGTCGATTATCGAGGAACTTCGCGAGGCTGGACTTATTATAAATTAAATGGCGCGACAGCGATCCATTCAATCAACATCGAAATGCCGATCAACAAGTTTGGTATATCGCTCGGAAGAGGCGGTGCGGAACCGTACTATCAATGGAGCGGATTAATCAGAAATTACATGCGCGATAACGCTCTTTGTATGGTCGCCACCGACTTTGACGCGAAATCGCGCAAGATTCGACAGATAGCGCCGCCTGTAAATGATGGTGATGCCGCCAATAAACGTTACGTGCAGCAGAGCCTGCAAATTTTGAAAGATCGACAGGATGAAATCGAGAAAAAAATGGCCGCATTCCAGAATAATATGTAAATTACCTTAAACGAACTTCAAAAGATGATTCAAGATGTAATTGCGAATCATCGCGAATAGATAAGAACGCGCATCTGATCTCTGCGTTAGTTGCGCGCCATCGTCATGGCTAGTAAGAAGCAATCAGCTGAGAAACGGCGGCTGGTGGAAGAATTACACGCTTCTGCAAGAAGAAATTTTTCGCGAAGACGCGTCATAGTGCGTGGATACGATGACCTGTGGCAGGCGGATGTGGTCGAGATGCGTCCATACACGCGATTCAACAGAGGCTACCACTACATACTCACCGTTATCGACGTGCTGAGCAAGCACGCATGGGCCGTACCGCTCAAGGCCAAGAGCGGACCCGAGGTTACTACGGCGATTGCAAAAATAATTCGAGACGGCGGAAGATGTCCGAAAAATCTGCAGACTAACAAAGGAAAAGAATTTTACAACGCAAACGTGCAGAAACTTTTGAAGAAACATAATATCAATCACTATTCGACCTATTCCGTAATGAATGCATCGGTCGTCGTCGAACGATTCAATCTCACGCTCAAGAACGACATGTGGAAAATGTTTACGTGTGTCACGTCTGACGGTATAATCACCGCTATATTCCAGCCGCATAAATTTTTCGATTTTCATCCTAATTGCACAGCACCTGAAAACAATATAAGAATAAATATTCACACCTTAACCTAACTGTCACAACAATCACTCAGCTGATGCGAGCACGCGTTCTTAAAGTAGTAGACACAAGCTTAGAGAACATGGCTGCCTTAAGGCCTCTTTTCAAGCTTAAGCCCTATTTTCATGAATTACACTATAAACTTTTTGGACAATTGCTTGTTAAAACTCCCCAGAATCACTAAAATTGATCGTAAATAAACATTACAGGCTTTATGAGATCCTTTATGCAATATAAATTCAGTTTGACACACGGATATAACAAAAATAAATGCATGTTCCATAAGAATAAACTCAGAAAATTAAAATAAAATATAAATAAATAAATTAAAAACAGATCATTTATAAAAACATAACCTTTTGTGCCCGAAAAATATTATCACGCTGAAATAATAATTATCTTACTAACATTTCTCAAACATGATTGTTATAAACAATTTAATTATATTATTAACAAACCTAGCTAATGTGACTGATGGAACTATCACAAGAAGTCAAACAACTTTTAATTATAAACCATTGTTGGATCTCTCAAAATAAACTAATTAACAATAAAATTTATCATAAAAATATTATTAAAGATGAATAAAATCACTGCAGACACTCAGCAGAGCATGTCAAATAATCCCACAAAAATTCTCACATCATATTTCTTCTTAATTCCGAGATATAATTAAAAATTATGGAAATCCATAAAACACAAAAATTTTAAACAACCTAAAATAATGCCCTTAATTATCTGAACACAACAAAAGAAACCCCATCTTTTTATCTCTTACCGTTCTCGAGTTATAAATTATTAAAGTTTCACATCCGCCATTTTGAATTTCCTACCCTTTAGACTTACAAAGACCAAATCACTTTTACATTAATATTTTAATCTTTTATACATTTTAAAGTTGAAAAATTTCATTTCTAAACAAAAATTTTAACACTTAATTATTATGATAAAAATGGAATCTCTCATACTCCTAAACACCAGTAACGTTAACGCCGATTTTCTATTTAAATTAATTAAATTAATAAACGAGATTGAAAATTGAACATTCACTCCATGAAAGACGAGGATAGTTTAATACCAGTTCACAGAAAGTAAGACAAGGATAGCCCTATAGACTCTTAATAAATTAAAATAAAATGAAAACAAATAGACGGAGATAAAACAATTATAGAAATACATTCTTTTATATTTATGAAAAAACACCACATTGAAATAATTATTATCTTATTAATATTTGTCAAAACAATTGTTATAAACAATTAAAATTATATCAATACCATTTTACTAACTACGTCATCAAAATCATCGCAAAAAACCGATCGACTTAATGAAAAAATATTTACTACAAGATTGTTCAATTTTGCAACTTATTTTTATAAATAATTATAAATAAATAATTAACCACACTAATAATAGCCGTTAACGTGTGCCCCAGGTTATGCACAACAACTTTTGTGTAAGTCAAAACCTCGTCACTCCTCTGGTTGAAGCTACAAAAAATTCCAAAGGGAAAGACACCCGGTATAACGGTTTAACATGGGAATTGTTCCATATAATTGAAATTATACGCCCTAAATATCGGAAATTCGACTATTTCAAACTTCAATCCTTAATATCTCTTAAATTACGTCTGCAAAAAATACCCCGTTTGCATGTAAATTAAGTTTGAACCTTCCTCTTCAAGCCCGTATAAAAAACATAATTTTTAACAACTTGCTACACCTAATTAATTAACAAAATACATACCTCCGTCTGCATTTGTCCATATAATTGGCAATTATGTGGATGAAACAATTATGTGGATGAAAACTCGTTCGGGTAAATACGAATTTTGACCGCGCACGTAAACTCTGCATCAGTACACCTACGAAAAATGATAATAACTTTTATTTCTGCAATTGTTTATTTACGAAGTATTTATAACAATAAAATAAAGTGTCTTATAAAAAATTATTTCATTGTAGAATTAAAACCGTGTAATTAAGGAGAGCTTAACAATACTAATATGTAAATTAAAAAGGTACCAATTTATTTAATTAATAATTTGTTATTAACAAATACATATATTAACAATAAAATTTTCCAATCCTATACTATACTTTAATGAAAGTCCTACAATATATTTCCTATGCACTCCTATCAAATTCCCAACCATTCGCGAGATATAAAAATAATAAAAATCTTATTATATATATATATATATATATATATATATATGAACAATTTAATTTCATTGATTTCCTGTACTAATGAGAATGCTGACCATTTCTACCTGCACGGTATATTATTAACGTGATATTAGAATCATTATTACCGCCGCTAACATCACTTTTATCAATATTATTATTATTAACAAAATATATATATATACTTACTAAAATTAATATAAATCTCGAGCGTCAAACGCTGAAGCGCCACTCACGAACCTGAGAAAGATAGAATTGTATATGCGTAGCATAAGGAACGCGAATCCGAGCGAGATGCGATATTGTACGATCTGAAAGAGAGAAAGAGAGAGTCAGATATATCATATTAACTGTTAGACGAAGAGAGCAATATCTTTTATACTTTAGACATACTAATAATGACTTTAATTGTACTATTGAATTATTCTATTGTATGTAAAGTATGTCTAAAGAAACTTAAATAATATTCAACAATATATTTGCATATTTTAAAATTAAAATATTAAAGATTTCTCATTTTCCTTTATAATAAAAGTCGTATTGAAATTTCATAATGAAAGAAAGTATCGCTCTCAAGACAAATCGCTATTAGACTAGAGAATAAAATAGAATTCAGATTAGTCACCTGTATGACTCATTCGAGTGAATCTAGTCTTCGCATAAACCTTATATGGACATGTCGAAACAGAACGCAACGCATGACCATATAAGGTAATGAATTTCAAGATACCACCCTATGACTCATTGCTGGCAAGCGAGCCACACCCCTAGAAGTAGACTCACATCCGCTAGACAACGCCTTATGACTCATTGTAACGAGGTGCGGTCACCTCCCACTACCGTTTCCGAAATTGTATAAAAGCAGAATCTTTCACCCTCTCGACGGAGAGTGTGGAACGAGCCAGGAAAGGTCACATATCTTATACTTGTTCCATCCTCCCACATAAGCCACTTGTATCGTAAAAGTTCTACAATAAATATCATACTCTTTTATATCAAAAGAAAGATAAAGATTATTGAATTACCTACCTTCGACGGATCCAAGGAGCCATCAAGGAGCCATAATCTACATCGCCGACCAACAGCTAATTATCCTGGGGTTTTACCTCCTTAACTGCAAGAAGAACCCATAAAAATTAATTTCGACGGAGACGTTCTGCCGGATCGAGCCACCTCGCATCACCCAGGACGTCACACGTGCAATGGAAATTACAAATGGATCGACTAGCAGCCAAGTCTCGTATCGGATTACAACGCGCGAAAGCATCGAACTATCGGCATGCGACCCATTGATGTTACCCCCGCGATCGCCGACAAGCTCCTAACAACGGTATACAGCCACGTAAAGATCTCTGCTCCCGCGCGATTCAAAGTGGGTGACTCGGTACGCGTGAGTAAATTCAAGACAATCTTCGAGAAAGGATACACGCCAAATTAGACCACGGAGTTTAGAATCGTCAAAGTGCAGAAAACTAATCCTGTGACGTATCTGTTGGAAGATTCCTGCGGAAAACCCATCGCCGGCGGCTTTTACGAATACGAGTTACATCGCGTTGCTAATCCCGACGTGTATCTCGTTGAAAAAATTTTGCGCAAAAGGGGGAATGAGGTTTATGTAAAGTGGTTAAAATTTGATAATTCACACAATTCATGGATACACAAGAATAATGTATTGTAAAAATTTATTACAATATAAAAACACATTATAAATATGAGTCATTTATTTTCTTAAATATCTAAATGTAATTACAATATTTACAATGGTATTTTATAATGTCCCCATGGCAGCGTCTCGGTAGAACCGGGTATAATATATCGCTTATCATCGTACGGACTTAGAGCTATTTTCCTTTCGGACACGGTGTATACCTCGTGTTGTTTGGATCTTATGCAAGCCTGCTGTCGCGTCATTTCATTTTCGTCGCGCAGACACTGCGTGTAATCGTCGAACATTATCGACCTGGCTACGACGTTACTCTTAACACCTTTAGCCTTTTTCGTATCTTTCTTACCGTCCACTCGCAAGGCGTACATCTTTGATCTAAGCCCGACGAAGTCGGTCATTATCGCACCGTTGTTTTCGTCTTTCATTAAGCCCGGAACTTTTTTATTGGCGAGTTCCCACTCGCCTACGGTATCCCTACCGTACGCATTATCGATCGCATAATCGCTAGTGTCAAATCTATTAATGTGGCGCTTCATGATATAATACACATCGTCGCACTCGATGTGATAAATGAGACTGTCAGTATCGGTGTACGTGACTTTACACTTGTCGCAACATAACGGTAACATGTACTCGTGATGAAATTCGTACAAACATGTCTTGGATATATCGAGGATGCACATACCTACGTAGATTGGTTTGTCGAACTTCACCTCGAGTTTTCGCATTTCTATTGCTACTAAATTCTCCGAAAAAACGCTTCGGCTATGAAAATTTTGTTTCGCAATCATTGCCTCCGCGCCGTATCTACCCTCCCAATGAGTCACGAGTAGCACGTCAACGTGATTGCGCACATTCTCCATGGTTTTGCCAAACACTGCATTGTTCATCAATTTGTATAAATTTTTCTCGAAATCATTCTTGGCCAATGTTCTACATTTCATATTGAGGTCTATATAATCGCGAAGCCATGGAGATTGCGCGAATTTCAGTATGCGGTGAATCTTTGATATACGGAGACCGTAACGAGTACACTGCTGCAGGTTGCGATAATGTATTACATAACGTTTCTTATCGTATAATGTTGCGAGGAGCTTGACCTGCCGCTTGCCGGGTGGTTTATCGCGCGTCGGACAGAACGGTAGGTCAGTGTGCGCGTCGTGAAGATGTTGAGGATACTTCAAGTCGACTTCGAGAATGTAGCCTATCGAGGAATCCAATGCGACATCCATAACATTAAAATCGGTTACGTCGTCGACCCATTTAAAATCTGCGTATGGCAATGGTTGACTCATTGCCCAGCCGTATAAGTTGTTTACGTCGAAATAGATCAGGTACGACGAAGGTTTCGATGGATCGTACGACTGCATGTACTTGTTATTGGCCAGCGCGTATCTATTTGAACATTGACTCAAACCGCCGCTTATACCGCGTTCGATAAACATGACCATGTCAATGTCGGTAAGCAGTTCGAAATTGATACGCGTATGCTTTGACATAGCATCCCACGTAAAACCCGGTAGAGTATAATAATACGCAGGATCAAGTTCATAACTCGCGACTCAACTATCGCGAAAATTTTCAAAGATATCGGCCAACAACAAGACATCGGTTTTGAGATGTATCTCGCTGTAGTCACCGAGCGTTCGAATAAAGAACCGCTGCCAGACGTTGACGGCGTGCGCGTAATCGCTCTCGGATACGGTGTCACCTGTCAATGAACTGTAAAACGAGTCGCGCGGTGGTAAACACAAGTCCTCCAACTTTTCGACGCAGTCAATGTACTCATATGGAAATACGCCTTTTCTTGTCAGCAAATCAAAATTTTCTGCGGATAATTTACAAAATTCTCGTTGCAATGTAACGGCCTATCTTTCGCATCGAACGCGGACTAGCTCGCCGGATCAGGGTTCGATATAGACGGCCCAGAGACAATAATCAGTGTGGTAATGCGTATGTAATAGAAACAGAGTTTATTCAATTCGATAGTTTACAGAAAATAATGCGACGCGGTATTCGGTATAATAGCGACGGACATGGGCAGCCGCGGGATGCGGTGCAGCGCAAACAAAAGGCGGGACGCGATATGTACAGCGAGGGGCAGTGCGGGTGCACTCGGCGCGGTATGCGAGACGCGGGGTTACAACGTTAGGCGGGCACGGTATACGGAACGCGGTCCTTTACAATATGAGGCGGACGCGGCATGCGGAACGCGGTCTGTTACAAGATTACGCGGACGCGATCAGTTACATTAGTGTTTGTGCATTCGGCGCGGTAGACGAAACGCGGGATTTGACGGTAGTGCATGTGCACTCAGCGTGGGACGCGGTATTACAATATTAGAACGCGGGCGGAAACGCAATATGTACAGCGAAGGATTGCGTAGTCCCGGGGCTACGGTAGCGAGAACCCTCGCTACGAGGCCGAGCACGCTCGACCCCGCCGGCCGTTGCCATCGGGGGTGAATTTGTCGGAGTGCGGGAACACCTGAGAACTCTCGGTCGGGGCTCAGACTCTGGACCCCGTTTGGTGTGTTACCCTAGGAGTTGGATAGTGGGCTTCGTCAAGAATAGCGGAACGCCGTGGTGAAGACGAAGTGTTTTTCTCTCGTCGGCGCGCCGGTTTATATACCGCTCGGCGTGGCGGGTTCGCTAGGAGGGAGCCCGATCGTCAGGCGAGTTGCGCTGTGGTGGGAGCGGCGCGCCGCCGCACGCTCGTCTTCGGCGGGGCTCGGCTTCTGTCGGCGTCCGTCGGGAAGGCCCCGGTGCTGCGTCTAGCCCGCGTACACAAGGTATTTGGACGTATTGAAAATGTGAGCGCACCGCGCCCTTGTCTTCGCCCGACTGCTAATCGGTCGGGCGGCATCCGGCGGTTGTTGGCCGGAAACGATGCTTTGGCGAAAGAAGTGCATCGTTACAGCAATATTTGCAGTTTATCTTTGCTGAGATAAGATGCCAATTTGTCGAGACTAGCGGTGAGAAACTTGTACGAATCAATAAATCGCAATTTGACGCAAGTTTTCTTATCTTTATCTTCGGTGCTTTGAACGTTTTTTGTAAACGAAATGTATTTTTTTTGTGATTGGGAGTAAGTCTACATGTCCATCGTACGCTGTTGCTATTTCCGTTATAATAAAATGTGCATCGTATCCCGATAAATTATGAAACACTATGGGAATGCAATGCGAATCTTTGTAATTCAGATTAAAATTAGAATGCGCAGGACCTCTGTATCAACCGGTCAAGTGACAATGGTCGCGTACTCGCACGTCGTCGGGCTCGAACGGTTCTTCGCACACGTGACAGTGCGTTGCGCTGTTAAATTTTTCCCACTCGTCTCGCGTAAAATCTGCCATGGGTAGATTAATAGACAAGATAGTTTTTACGTCGTGAGCTAAACGTCTTAGCTCCTTGACGAACCACGCGACGTAATCCTTATCGCGACGAAACCGATACATTGATAACGACTCGTCGTACGAGCAACGCACGTAGTACCCTATGCTAAATACGCGATGATGCTGATATGTGTACCTGGACGTTTCCGTATCCGCTTCCAGCTTCTCCAGGGTACATTCCAGGTCGGCGTATACGATAAACGGAACTCGTTCCTTCCTGTTGTGATTCTTAAAGGCCAACCACTTGTCGTTATCGCTCGGTAACTTGATCGCGCAGTTGTTCATCTCCTGACAGTCGACGGTGTGGGCTTCCAATTTTTCGCTCGTGTAGAAATAATGCGAACATCTGTAAATAATAAAAATTTTTTTTATATCTTTTACATATGAATTATTTTTTATTATTTATTAGGATGTGTACTCACCGATCACAAAAGTATTTCCGACCATGGTGAGTGCTTAATTGCGAGCTCACGAGGCGGGATAGGTTCTTGATCCATGCAAAATGTCCCACGTTGTCATCATGCACGTACAGCAGATTTACATATCTATCCATCTTTCGGTCGGCAAGCCATATTGGTAGAATAGCAAGTTCCTTGTTTTTTTTTCTCGATACTGTAGACGTTGATGGAGATGTTGTGATTTTGAAAATTTTTAATTTGATCCAACGTCATTGGAAACTCAATGTCCATAAGATCTAGCACCGACGTGTAATGGTAACGACGATTCCCGATATGTGTGTTCCTCAACTGGATACAAAGCAGCCGTCACTGACCATGCGAAACATGCATTGTCCATTGATCGCACGTTTATCACCGCTCTTTTTTTTAATTTCTCGCGGTATTTCCATAAAACACCCTGCGTGCAATGGATTATATTTGTTTACATTAACAGTCAAATTGAGTATACGCGACAACGCCCATCCGCTATCACGTTCCTGGAATTCCTCCAGCTTTGCTAAGGTAGGCTCGAAGACGTGTCGCTTGTTCCACTCACACAGATCGGACTCACGAAAGAGTTCACTGTTTCTCGTTGCGATACTTTTATTTGCGCGTTTGTCACCTGCAGGAAATTCACCATTAAACATTGTGTTTATTTTTACATTGTCGTGCCGTTGCATGACGTCCCGCACACGATCGAGTACAATTTCTCGCATTTTTGAGAAATTGACGAGGGTCGATGTGTTTGGAATTTATTACCGCACCAGTCAGTATACGACTTTCAAAAGCCGTATCTATCTCGCGCCATCTGAGTCCTGTCTCACTCGCACTGTATCCAGCACCCACATGCACGAAACGTTGACGTACCAAATCTTTCAAACCTTCGAGTCTTGCGATACAAGCGACTAACGACTGTTTAAGACCAATCGATAATCGTGGCCGTTTAATTCGGCTTTGTTCTTCCAACAATTCGATAAACTCGTCACATCGTTGCTCCCACGCGGCAAAGTCTTCCCTTGAATTTAAAATGGTGGATTGCTTCAACAACTCTTGCTTCATGTTATTGCACGATTTTATTGCTAACGACATTTGTTGCACTCACGACTTCCAATTCTTGACTATTGAGCGTATCCCCCAGATTATTCATTTTATATTCTACTAATGATGCATTGTTTGTTTATTATATCTAATTTCACCGTGATCTCAACATCCATACGGATGCGCCTTCCGAAAAAATCTATGATGTGCAGTTTTGCACGTGTTCGATGAAATCATCGCGAGACACGTATGTTCTTGAAAATGATATCGCACATTGACTTTCGGTGGTTTGATCTGTATCAATGCAGCAGCCGTACATCGGCGCTATTTGCAAAATTTGCAGTTTTGCACGTGTTCGATAAAATCATCGCGAGACACGTCGCGACATGTTCTTGAAAACAATAACGCTCCATTGACTTATGCGAAATTGCAAAATTTGCAGTTTTGCACGTGTTCGATGAAATCATCGCGAGACACGTATGTTCTTGACAAATATATCACATTTACCATATATGTGGATTGTGGTGGTAGTGGTCATCCTGCAGCAGCTACGCTTGGCTGAAATGCAATCTTACATTTTTAAGATCGCAGAAAAAAATATCTGCGAGGATTCTAGAGCGCAGTCGAGTTACTCGCGCAGTTGAAAGTTACTTACACAGTTGAGAGTTAATATATCTGTAAAAAATACAGTATGGGAACGGACAGACGCTATTGCTCGTCGATGGTGCGTTTGCTTCGTGGCAGAGAAGTTGGATTTCGAAACGTACTTACTGGCAATGACACATGGTGTCCCAAGCGTTCTGTATTGCATATCATTAAAACTTCAGATAATTGCGAGTCGAGCTCATGCCTTAAAACATGTTGGTGTATGGTTCGTGGCAGTGTTCGTGATGTTTATAATGAAGGATCAACACATGGGATTATCTGGACATCATTCATGTCACATCTATTAAATTTGCCTACTGAAAACGAGCTCTGTTTACAGTGTGGAGGGGAGTGCAAAATAAAATGGTCCGCTAATATTTGTATCCCCATTCGCTCGGGGGATTCTACCAATGCCACTTCGATATGTATGAGAGCATAATGAACTACTACGTTCCGATTCAGGATGAATCGTGCGAGAAACAGCACAATGAGTAAGTATTGCTAATTTTCGTATATACTTGTGCAAAAAAACTTTTATAAACATAATTGTACTTTTTTTCAGTTTTGATAAACCCCGTTATACACCACGTATTTTGGGAAGGAGATTTGTCTTGACATCGACAGCATATAAATTTTTGGATGTTGGAATCAACGCTGGACTTATGTCCTCTGTGGATATACTTATTGGCGATAACCAAGGCAATCGGCGACACCAGTTTGTACATGAAACCGCCAACCGTACTCTTCCTGTTCGAACTAGAACATTGCGTCAAGAATGTGTATTTTCAACTATGCCAAAATGTTCATGGCGTAAGTGAAAAATTTAAACAATTTGTAACAATTTTACGCCAAAATTGTATCATCGATAAATGTAATGCAGTTAGAATTTTGCGTGAATTTTATGATAATAATTCGATTATTGATTGTGAACTGTTGGCGTATGCTGCTGATAATATTATACACGATGCATTACATGAGAAATAAATGTATATTAAAATGCATATCAATGTATCTAAAATTATTTTTCCTTCTGTTTACCGTTCCCTTGTCCACCATCAATGGTTTAGAATTACAGAACTCTCGATAAGAATGCGTGTGCCGTACTCGTTGCGCGATCATTAAACGTTTTCTCTCATCCATTTTATATAAATTATTAAATATTCTTCCTCTTATTTCAAATAAAAAGAAATCACTTAAAATAATATAAAAATGATCTAACTATAATGGGTGATGGGAGCGAGAGAGACCGCGCGCAAACGAGGGAAAGAGATCGCGCGAACGAGAAGACGCGCGCGACCGGTGGACGGGAAAAACATCTACGAGAAGGAGATAACGCGAGCGGGAGCGTGCCGTGTGACGTCACGCAGACCGGCGCGGTCGTTGCACGCGGACTCCGCGGCGCGGCGAAAACGCGAGTCCCCTCGCTTCGCGGCGCCCTAAAACGCGGCGCCAAAAAATGCGAACGCGGGTCCCCTCACCCCGCGGACCCCTCCCCCGCGGCGCCAAAAAAACGCGGTACCCCCTCCCCCGCAACGCCCAAAAAACGCGGTACTCTCTCCCCCTCCCCCACGGCGCCTGAAAACGCGGTACCCCCCTTCCCCTCTCCCGCGGTACCCCCCTCGGCGTACCCCCCCCGCCCCTCACCCCCCTCAGATCCCCGGCCTAAAACGCCCATAACTTACCTAATCTTATATTGTTAAAATTTCAATTTCAACATAGTATAAAAAATTAGGTAAACTGAGTACTGCTAAGTGTACAAACGGGTAGGTCAATCACTCAACTATCATCAATGGGAGCATGAGCTCTATTTTTGGCAAGAACATTTGAAAATATATCATTGTAAAGGGTCTGGGGTCTGCTGGACCCCACGGGGCATTTAAGGGTTAAAAGTTGACCATTTAATTTTAAAGATTTATATCACGTTCTGCAGTTTGAGACTAAGCAAGAATTCGTCATATTATTTTGAAAAATTTAATTTACCGAGATCCACTAAAATACTTAATTAATAAAATAAATTTTACTTAAGATGCTAATGTAGCATCCACTAATGTAAATCTTTAATGTAAATCCACTAAAATATTTTTTTCAGCACATGTTATTTTCAAAAATGCACTTGAATTAAGCGCAATTAAAAGATTGTTGTCACGTTACCATGGATTACCATCTACACTTTGCGATGACAGCAATGCATGGTGACAACGCCGTGGAATAAAATCTTTTTCGCTAAAACGACTATCCCCTACCACCAAAATCGGTCTGAGTTTCCAGACCTGTGTGTAAGACCGTGACCGCGATCGTTGGGCTTATCCCGTTGTCCGCTACCGTTAGTAGCGTGATAATAATAATAATGTAATAGTGACACGCGATATAACGGGAGAGTTCACGGTGAGCCTCCAATGCGACGCAGTAACGGTAATAAGCAGCACCTCGAAATCGGTAGCGTCGTTCTCGAACTCTCAACGTATCTTAAGCGATCAAGTAAACGCGTCTGCAAATTTCATTAAATTGTCATTTGTTTATAAATCCGTAAGTGATTATTCGCGACCTCCGTGAATATCCTGTCCTTGTACCCGCATACTACACATCGCATGAACAAGGCGTGGCACGGCGGCCATTAGAGAACGTCCGCGACGTAGATGACCGCAGCCATTGTTGAGAGGAAGGATCGAGGCAACGCAATTAAAGATGCTTTCTGTGTTTCGGCCTAAAATACAGTGGCGACCGCATTATCAGCCCGAGTAAGTGGCTTTAAGAAATTATAGCATGATAATAGTCGTTTGTCCGGTCACACCCTAACCTAACCTGACCTAAAATGGTGCCGAGGGAAGCATGTCCACTTAGTACACATGTACCAATGATCGGCGTCAACCACAGTTAACGGTGCCGGGAGTTGGCGACCCAGACGTCTTCTCCTGGAACAAGTACCTAAATCGCAACCAGCATCACCTGAGAGTCACACACTATCAATCGGCGTCAACCGCCGTCAACGGTGCCGGGAGTTAGCGACCCAGACATCTTCTGGAACAAGATCCGGAATATAAACGAGCCGGACCTAGGAGACATCACTAGGAGGTCGACGTCGTCGGCGAGCGACCAGGTACAAAACCGAGTGTCTTCTCCGATGCTCCTCGGTTCGTCCCCGATGTAATTCCTCGAAGAAGACGTTCGGTTTTGTAGCTGGTCGCTCGCCGACGATGCCGACCTCCTAGTGATGTTTCCTAGTTCCAACTCGTTTATATTCCGGATCTTGTTCCAGAAGAAAATATCTGGGTCGCTAACTCCCGGCACCGTTGACGGCGGTTAATGCCGACCGATAGTGTGTAACTCCAGGTGATGCTGGTTGCGATTTAGGTACATGTTCCAGAAGAAGACGTCTGGGTCGTCAACTCCCGGCACTGTCAACTGCGGTTGACGCCGACCTCTGGTACGTCTATCCCAGGTGACTCTGGTTGCGATTTAATCATCTGTTCCAGGCGAAGACGTCGGTGCCGCTAACTTCTGGCACCGTTAACTGTGGTTGACGCCGATCATTGGTACATGTGTAAGTGAACCTAGGAGTGTAGGCGGGGGGGCTTTGCCCCCCTGCACCCCACCTCCATGCACATGGCGGTGTGGGTGGGGTTGAAGCGTGGGCAGTGGGGGGTTTCGCCCCCTCCCCCCGCACCCCCCTAAGACACGTTTTCGGCGTGCCCGGGTAGGAAATGTACCTCGCTTTAAGCGTGAGCGGGGTGAGGGCTTTGCCCCCCTCTGCACCCCCCATGCACGCGCATTTTGGTGTCCAACTGTACAGGCCGTATTTTTTACGGCCTTTTTTGGTGTCCAGATGATCCGTGTCCAAATAAACGATGTCCAAATGCACCGTGTCCAAATAAACGGTGTCCAAATGAACTGTGTCCAAATAAACCGTGTCCAAATGAACGGTGTCTAAATAAACGGTGTCCAAATGCACCGTGTCCAAATGAACCGTGTCCAAATAAACGGTGCCCAATTATACCGTGTCCAAGTGCACCTCTCCCCGAAATTTCCTACGGCCTAGCAACTCAAAAGGGGTACAGCGCTTTTTGGGGTTAGCAAGTTATTTTAGAAAATTTATTTCGAATTTTTCCATTAAAGCTAAACCATTGCAAGATTTGCTTAAAAAATCGGTACCGTTTGTTTTCAATGACGAATGCTTTCAGTCATTCGAGATGTTAAAGCAAGAATTGACAGCATATTCTGTGTTAGTTTTGTATAATCCATCAGCGAAAACACAACTATACACCGACGCGAGCGCGTTGGGGCTAGCAGCTATGCTTTTACAAAAGCAGCGAACAAGTGCTTGGACGCCAATTGCCTATTATAGTCATGCGACCAAACAAGCGGAGATGCGGTATCATAGTTGTGAGTTGGAAATGTTAGCGATTGTTAAGGCCATAGAAAGGTTTCATATATATCTATACGGTTTGGAATTCACCGTCGTGACCGATTGTAACGCCCTAGTATACCTAGGTTAATAAAGCGAATTTGAATCCGAAGATAGCTAGATGAATCTTGAGATTGCAGAGCTATAAGTTTAAGGTCACCCATCGCGCGGGCAAACAAATGATACATGTAGATGCACTCAGCAGGCATGTTGGTTTGGTAGAGGCTTTACCGCTAGAGCGCGAATTATAATTCAAACAGCTGCGCGATTATAGATTGACGGAAATAGCGGAAAGTTCGAGTTCGACGATAATGATAAATTTGAGCTGATAGACGATTTAGTTTATAAGAAAGGTGATGATCGCCCTCGATTCGCCGGGCGATATGCTTAATAATGTTATAAGAGCATGATGAAGATGGCACATTATGGAGCCGAAAAAACAATGCAGGGCATACGGTCGAACTATTGGTTTCCGTCAATGAGAAAGAAAATATCAGATTACATTTTGAATTGTTTAGTCTGCCTAACAGCTAACTCGTCCATTCATGTTAAGGAAGACGGATGATATTAGACGAAAATGTACGAACACCGTTTGATACTTTGTTCATCGACCATTTCGGTCCGCTTCAGGAGACAGAGGATGGCTATAAATACATTTTAGTAGTAATAGATGCAGTTAACGAGGTTTAGGTGGCTATATGCTACGAAATCAACAACAATCAAAGAAACAATAAAACATTTGATACCTTTATTCACTATGTTCGGGAACCCGAAAAAGCTGATATCAGATAGAGACACAGCTTTTCACAGCACGTCAAAATAATTCAAATTGTTTATCAAATTTATAGGAATTAAACATAGACAGGTGGCCGTAGCCGCCCCGGGCTAACGGAAGGGTAGAGAAAGTTAACAGATTTTTTAAATCGTCGTTGAAAAAAATAGCAAAGAAATCACACGATTGAAAATCTCATTTAGGTACAGCTCAATATGTTATAAACAATACAATACACGTAGCTATTAAAGGGATCCTGCAGCCATATGATTTACCGACATTATCGTTAATCGATGAATCTTTTAATTGGCTTTACAGAATTGCAAGTTTTTGGTCTAGAATTAAAGTCTGCACAAAAATATAGGGTGGAAAACGCGATTTTATATCAAAAGCACCAAAAAATTAAAAATATTACTTATTGGGGCACATACACAGCTGTCACCTGACGACAATATTTGCTTAAAACAAAAATTCTACAGTTTATACGTACAGTGAGGAGCATTAATGAGTTCCGTTACCCGGTGAGCTACGGTGCAGAGCGGTGCAGGCGAGCGCGCTACGTTACCGTCACGGTCGATAAAAGGTTCAAATACAGAACCGCGAACGCGTAAAAATGGTCAGTCACGCTGTATTGCTCGCGCGTGCATTTGATTAAAAAAACATTTTTAATACAATTTGATGCACACAATTAATACGTATTACATACAATATAACAATTATAGGTGAATATGTAATTATAATTGTATTATTATGCATCTGCAACTATTATTCCACCGACTAAGTATGTGTTTACTGGAATAATATAATTACAGATAATATGATAATTATAATTACAACATTATTACCTATAATTATTCTATTGTATACGTAATGCATATGTAATTATATGAAAAATTGTTTCGCGATATTTTATAATTTTTACGATGTCGCATTATCTTCCGTATCTTATTTATAAGTAAATGAAATATTAAAATTAAAAGCTAAGTAATGTTACGGCCGATATTCCGAGCAATATTAGGGTATTAATAAAAAGCTATAATACATTTTGAATTATAATTATCGAGTCAACGTTTCGACCTACTTGGTCTTTCTCAGGGCATTACATTCAAACTTACAAGTGATATAAATAAAAATAATAATAACTGTTGAAGTTCACATTATCAACACTGAAAATTATAGTCATCGCCGATGGAACGATTACGACACGCAAAAGAAATAAGGTCAAAGCCAACTTCGAATTAAACGCCGTCACAGGCCACATAATTACAATAATTGTTACCGATTACAATAAATCCTGATCTGAGTTGCAGCTGACGGAGATGCTAATTTCGTGCATTTTCCGTATATTTTAAAAGGGGCAATCCTCTGTATGATCCTGGTATCAGCCATGCTCAACGTCGGAAATTGTCATGTCCGATATTAAATGGAAGTAGAGATCGGTGTTGCGTCAAGAACCTTTTAAAATATACAGAAAATGCACGAAATTAGCATCTCCGTCAGCTGCAACTCAGATCAGGATTTATTGCAATAGGTAACAATTATTGTAATTATGTGGCCTGTGACGGCGTTTAATTCGAAGTTGGCTTTGACCTTATGTCTTTTGCGTGTCGTAATCGTTCATCGGCGATGACTATAATTTTCAGTGTTGATAAAGTAAACTCTAACAGTTATTATTATTTTTATTTATATTACTTGTAAGTTTGAATGTAATGCCCTGAGGAAGACCAAGTAGGTCGAAACGTTGGCTCGATAATTACAATTCAAAATGTATATATAGCTTCTTATTTTAATACCGTAATTAATTAACATTGCTCGGAATATCGGCTGTAACATTACTTAGCTTTTGCTTTTCGACGAGCGATAACACGTCTTATTTTTTTATATTAAAATTAAATTATTTAAATTAAGGATTAATCGGATACGAAATCTATTTTGTAATATTTTTTGAATTCCTAGATTCTTTGAATTTGAACATTAAGTTTATAATGCGATTTTTATCCATTTTTGCTTTTTACAAAATGTCTTTCCTAACATTGAAATATTTTCTTATATAAGAAAAAAATATTTTTATATGTAAGTGATGGTATCTCGTGTTTATGGTAATTGGATTTATTTTCTGCGAAAAGGAAGCCATTTTTTATGTGCTATAAATTGTGAAGAAATATATAAAGTCTGCGATATTATCACGTAGCTGTTAACCATTATTTTCACAAATATTATATTATTTTTATTTTCTTTTTTATACAAAAAATTAAGGATTAAACGGATAGAAAGATATTCGTAACTTGATATATGTTGTCGAGATGTTTCGAGTTTCGAGATGTTCCTTGTCTTAATGTTTGGTGGTTCTGAAAAGAACCGATTTGGTGGTTCTAAAAAGAACCGATTGGATGTTGCTGAGGTGTTCCTTGTCTTAATATTTGGTGGTTCTGAAAAGAACCGATTGTTTTGCTTGGCCCTGGAGCGAATTTTAATAATCCGTCCAGTAACCATTTCTCCCGATCACCTGATGCAGTCGTCGATCGATGGACTGACGAAGATTGGTGAAGAACTCAGGTTTGCCTCGAAGTGCTTCCCATTCATTCCTCGCGTGCTCAAACAGAGCTTGTTTGGTTCTCTCATGGCCAGGATCCCACGTATTCACAATTTTCGCCCACACATTCTCAATCAAATTGAGATCCGGGGATTTAGCTGGCCAATCAAGAACCACAATCTCTGGATGTTGTTCGAACCATCTTCGCACAATGCGGGAAGTATGAACTGCAGAATTGTCCTGAACTAATCGAAATCTCGGTACATCTTCTGCCGGGAATATATTTCGGACGCTCGGAAGCAGAACGTTTTCCAAAATATCGATGTATTCCTCACTATTCATATGTGCCGATATTTCAATTAGTTCACCAGGACCATACGCACTCATCCATCCCCACATTGCACAAGTGATGCGCCCACTTCGCTCTTGAGGAATGACATACCTCGGATCAAACCTGCGATTATCGGGTCGCCAAACACGATCACGCCGATCAACTGCAGAACAAAAGACTTTTTCGTCCGTCCAGATAGTGACATCCCATTCTTCCGCAGATGTCATTAGCTCTTGACGCGCAAAAGCAACGCGATTTTCGCGATGTCTTTGCGTAAGCGCGATTTTTCGTGCAGCACGACGACAGTGAACATGGGCTTCATGTAAACGTCGTCGTGCTGTCCATCGAGAAATCGGTAACTCCAAGTCGTTAATGGCATTTGATACCGGAAAAAAAGGCTGTAAATCTACCTGGTTGACTAAAGCATTATTTTCTTCCACAGTTGTTTTCCGTGGTCTGTGATTATGCTTACGATGATCACGCAGAGCTTCTTCACCACCTTCTTGCCACGCACGAATCCACTTTCTTGCCGTCTTATCCGAACAGGGAATTATGGTGCAAATCTCTTCGAGACTTACATCTCCTTCCCACAAACCGATAATACGGCCGCGCTGGATTTCGCTCAACATTACTGCACCGAGTCGCGAGACAATATGCTGATTGAGGCAACTATGCGCAGAGCTTTTGTTTAACGTCATTAGACAAAAGACGATCGCCACGTATTAGCGTCTTTTGTTTGTTGATTCGACCGGATTCGGTCAGATCAAAAGTTCGGTTTGAAACTTGATGACTCTAAACTATCATAACAGAAAGCGTTCCTTAACATCGATCAAAGATTCTTAGCATTATCGTGGCAGATTTTAATATTTCATTATCATTTTTCCGATCTTTTAATCTGATCCGAGTCGGGTCGAGTCAACAAATCGAAAATCGAAAACGCTATATGTTAGTGCACGATAGATCATATTATCGAAAGAAATGATTACTGGACAAATTATTAAAATTCGCTCCAGGGCCAAGCAAAACAATCGGTTCTTTTCAGAACCACCAAACATTAAGACAAGGAACATCTCGAAACTCGAAACATCTCGACAACATATATCAAGTTACGAATATCTTTCTATCCGTTTAATCCTTAATTTTTTGTATAAAAAAGAAAATAAAAATAATATAATATTTGTGAAAATAATGGTTAACAGCTACGTGATAATATCGCAGACTTTATATATTTCTTCACAATTTATAGCACATAAAAAATGGCTTCCTTTTCGCAGAAAATAAATCCAATTACCATAAACACGAGATACCATCACTTACATATAAAAATATTTTTTTCTTATATAAGAAAATATTTCAATGTTAGGAAAGACATTTTGTAAAAAGCAAAAATGGATAAAAATCGCATTATAAACTTAATGTTCAAATTCAAAGAATCTAGGAATTCAAAAAATATTACAAAATAGATTTCGTATCCGATTAATCCTTAATTTAAATAATTTAATTTTAATATAAAAAAATAAGACGTGTTATCGCTCGTCGAAAGCAAAAGCTAAGTAATGTTACAGCCGATATTCCGAGCAATGTTAATTAATTACGGTATTAAAATAAGAAGCTATATATACATTTTGAATTGTAATTATCGAGCCAACGTTTCGACCTACTTGGTCTTCCTCAGGGCATTACATTCAAACTTACAAGTAATATAAATAAAAATAATAATAACTGTTAGAGTTTACTTTATCAACACTGAAAATTATAGTCATCGCCGATGAACGATTACGACACGCAAAAGACATAAGGTCAAAGCCAACTTCGAATTAAACGCCGTCACAGGCCACATAATTACAATAATTGTTACCTATTGCAATAAATCCTGATCTGAGTTGCAGTTGACGGAGATGCTAATTTCGTGCATTTTCTGTATATTTTAAAAGGTTCTTGACGCAACACCGATCTCTACTTCCATTTAATATCGGACATGACAATTTCCGACGTTGAGCATGGCTGATACCAGGATCATACAGAGGATTGCCCCTTTTAAAATATACGGAAAATGCACGAAATTAGCATCTCCGTCAGCTGCAACTCAGATCAGGATTTATTGTAATCGGTAACAATTATTGTAATTATGTGGCCTGTGACGGCGTTTAATTCGAAGTTGGCTTTGACCTATTTCTTTTGCGTGTCGTAATCGTTCCATCGGCGATGACTATAATTTTCAGTGTTGATAATGTGAACTTCAACAGTTATTATTATTTTTATTTATATCACTTGTAAGTTTGAATGTAATGCCCTGAGAAAGACCAAGTAGGTCGAAACGTTGACTCGATAATTATAATTCAAAATGTATTATAGCTTTTTATTAATACCCTAATATTGCTCGGAATATCGGCCGTAACATTACTTAGCTTTTAATTTTAATATTTCATTTACTTATAAATAAGATACGGAAGATAATGCGACATTGTAAAAATTATAAAATATCGCGAAACAATTTTTCATATAATTACATATGCATTACGTATACAATAGAATAATTATAGGTAATAATGTTGTAATTATAATTATCATATTATCTGTAATTATATTATTCCAGTAAACACATACTTAGTCGGTGGAATAATAGTTGCAGATGCATAATAATACAATTATAATTACATATTCACCTATAATTGTTATATTGTATGTAATACGTATTAATTGTGTGCATCAAATTGTATTAAAAATGTTTTTTTAATCAAATGCACGCGCGAGCAATACAGCGTGACTGACCATTTTTACGCGTTCGCGGTTCTGTATTTGAACCTTTTATCGACCGTGACGGTAACGTAGCGCGCTCGCCTGCACCGCTCTGCACCGTAGCTCACCGGGTAACGGAACTCATTAATGCTCCTCACTGTACATAATGTTTATCATCCACCCTTGGGAAAACATGTAGGAATAATATCGTGTAAGTAAAAGTAAGATTCAATGCGTACAAAAAAAGATCCATCTAATAATTATTTTAGTAATGCAAATACGGATGCAGGATGACAAGAAGAGCAGCAACAGTAGTTGCCGGATCTTGCGTAAGATGGCGAGCAATCGAAAAAAGGACAGATGTCATTTCGTTAGACAAAGACAGATATAGGGAAAACAAAATTAGAAAGGTTGACATTATCGATATCGAGGAAGTTTGCCAGTCACTGCAGGATCCCCTTAAACCGAATGATTGATCTTCTCAGATGATTCAACTTATGCAAAATTAAAAAATGATCCCAGTAAACAATTGATCACAAAACTCAATAAACTAGTTAGATCATGGTATGACAATAACGTTATAGATAATTGCGCTTACTATCGTTAAATTGCACTAACGGTAGGTAATGATCCCAGTAAACGATGTTACGGACTGCCAAAAGTTCATAAAACGGGCTTTCTTTTACGCATCATTGTTTCGTCGATCGGGAGCCCACTTTATAACATAGCCAGTTACTTACATACGATTTTAAAAGACACCTTACCGAAACCTAAATCGTACATTAAGGACAGTTGGTCGTTTGCAAAAATTATTAAAAATGAAATGATAAATTCTGACCAGGTCCTCGTTTCCTTTGATGTTACGTCGCTTTTCACGAATGTACCAAAAGAATTAGTCTTGAAGGGAATTGAAAAGCGATGGCACTTCATTTCTCCACACACGAAATTCTCTCCACCTCAATTTCTACACGCTGTTGACTTAATATTAAGCTCTACAAGCTTTTGCTTTAATGGGCAATTCTATGAACAGATTTTTGGCAGTCCGATGGGTTCTCCATTTTCCCCTAAAGCTTCTGATATCGTAATGGAGGACTTGGAGAACGATTGCTTGTGTGCACTTGATTTCGAAATTCAGTTTTTCCGTCGGTACGTTGATGATATCTTTGCCATAATACCTAAATCGAGATTAAATGACATACTCGATGTACTTAACAGTTACCATCCAGGACTAAACTTCACCTTTGAATTGGAAAGTAACAATTCTCTCCCGTTTCTTGACACCGTAGTTATCAGGAATGAAAATCGGTTGATCACTAATTGGTATAGAAAACCCACGTTTTCTGGCCGATATATCAACTTTTTTTCTAGCCACCCGTTTAAATATAAAGTTAACGCTATCACGAGTCTCCTTGATCGAGCCATTTTATTGTCTGACGAAAGCTTCCATACATCTAATATTAATATAGTTAAAAAAATACTTTTGAACAATTTCTTTTCAATTGATCTCATTAATAAACACATTAATATTAGAATAAAAAAACTTCGGCATAGACGTTGATAACGCTCCGGGTAATTTATTCGATCCACGGAGATGCGTCGTACTACCGTATGTTAAAGGTCTTGGCGAAGATATACGTCTCACGCTGAATAATATTGGCCTTGATACTGTCCACACTGTCCCTAAAAAATTGGACGTCATTATTAAGAGAGGGAAGGACCGTCTTGATAGGAATAACTCGACTGAATTGGTCTACAGAATTAACTGCGATAACTGTTGTGCATCTTACATCGGACAAACAAAGCGATACCTTAAAACGCGTGTGGCGGAACATTTTAACGATATAAAGGAAGACAATAGTAAGCATTCCGTTGTCAGCAAACATCGCATTTCCCACGGGCATGATTTCAAATGGTCCGAGGTTGAGATACTGGACAGGAAAAAGAATACAAAAAAAGAGAAAAGTTGCGGAAATGTTTCTTATAAAAAAGACACCATTAATCTAAAAAAGACACGGATAATTTAAATCCCATATACGATAACGTCATCTCGAGCGTATAATTTGTTTTGTTTTCTGCGATTGGTTACTCTAACCTGACAACCTTATAAACTTTTAAACATATGCGATACTGCCAGTTTGTTCCTGACTTCTATTGTATGAAAACATGAGTCGTTGTGTGGTCCGAAAAGCTTGATATTTCTTTGTAACTCCTAGACACTTTAATCCGTTAATATGATACAAAATGTGAATTGGTGCTATCGTGCGACATTCTCCTGGTAAATGAGTACCCCTTTTTTTTGTTACTGTCTGTGGTTTTGACATCATACTTATTAATTTTGGTAATTATACAGTAATACGGACCACCCTCCGATGACCTTGACCTTGACATATGTTGTCAAGGTCACCCTCCTGAGTGACCTTCAGAACTTTTTAGCCGTTGGCCGTTATTCGTTAAAAAGTTATTAACAAAAAATGTTTCGAAAATATAGCAACTATTTTGAGTATTGAGAGGCATAAACGACCAATATTACGTCTTTTTTTTTAGGTAGAGAATATCTCGTTTCACGTGATAGTTGCTGCTTTACCAAAACACAACATTTAAAGCAGTAAATTTTTGATAAATTGAAGTCTTTTTGTTAAAGCAGAGAATACTTTATTCACTGCTTTAAATGTTGTGTTTTGATAAAGTAGCAATTTTCACGCGAAACAAGGTATTCTCTGCTTTAAAAAAAAGATGTAATATTGGTTGTTTATGCCTCTTAATATTTAAAACTTTTTAGACACAAAAAATAGTCTTTTTTTAAGCAGAGAATACCTCGTTTCGCGTGAAAGTCGCTACTTTACCAAAACACAACATTTAAAGCAGTAAATTGTTGATAAATTAAAGTCTTTTTGTTAAAGCAGAGAATACTTTATTTCGCGATAAGTCGCTGCTTTACCAAAAAAAGAAATTACAGAACGAAATGATAATAAGTATAATATTTATTTACTATGATAATAAGTATAATATTTATTTACTATAATATTTATTCATTTATATTTTCTAAGTGTTTAAAACGCGTCAACTAACCTATGTAAGTTAGTGACGCGCTTTAAAAGTATTTAAGGGTCCGTTCCGTTTCACGCATGATGCGCGCATTGTCTATAGTAGACGTTACGTATGCTATAGATAAATGCGCGCATATGCGTGAAACGGAACGGACCCCAGGTGTTTAAAGCGCGTCAACTAACCTATGTAGGTTAGTGACGCGCTTTAAAAGTATTTAACTGTTTAAAGCGCGTCACTAACCTACATAGGTTAGTTGACGCGCTTTAAACACTTAAATACTTTTAAAGCGCGTCACTAATCTATACGCTGAAAGAATATTTTGCGTAGAAAATGTATGCGTGAACTATTTCGACATATATATTAGTCATTTATGCCTTTCAATACTCAAAATAGCTGCTATATTTTTCAAACTTTTTTGTTAATAACTTTTTAACGAATTACGACCGTCGGCTAAAAACTTCTGAAGGTCACTTAGGAGGATGACCTTGACAACATATGTCAAGGTCAAGGTCATCGGAGGGTGGTCCATATTACTGTATAATTACCTTTTTTTTATAAACTTCTGCTATGACGAGCTCTTCGATATCTTCCTTTGCAATTGGTTTCATAAGATTATTACTTAAAGACAAATAATGTTATGTAATTATTACGTTTAATACTAACATTAATACTATATATTTGACATTATCAAGAGACACGGCAGTGTCTCGCGCCAAGTACGCGCGGAGCGAGACAATACAGGTTATATTTACGCGAAGACACAGATTTGCAAATTAAGAAATAAGAAATAAAAAATAAGAAATAAAAAATAAGAAATAAGAAATAAGAAATAAGAGATAAAGATAAGAGATAAGAAATAAGAAATAAGAAATAAGAAATAAGAAATAAGAAATAAGAAATAAGAAATAAGAAAATAAGAAATAAGAAATAAGAAATAAGAAATAAGAAATAAGAAATAAGAAATAAGAAATAAGAAATAAGAAATAAGAAATAAGAAATAAGAAATAAGAAATAGAAATAAGAAATAAGAAATAAGAAATAAGAAATAAGAAATAAGAAATAAGAAATAAGAAATAAGAAATAAGAAATAAGAAATAAGAAATAAGAAATAAGAAATAAGAAATAAGAAATAAGAAATAAGAAATAAGAAATAAAGAAATAAGAAATAAGAAATAAGAAATAAGAAATAAGAAATAAGAAATAAGAAATAAGAAATAAGAAATAAGAAATAAGAAATAAGAAATAAGAAATAAGAAATAAGAAATAAGAAATAAGAAATAAGAAATAAGAAATAAGAAATAAGAAATAAGAAATAAGAAATAAGAAATAAGAAATAAGAAATAAGAAATAAGAAATAAGAAATAAGAAATAAGAAATAAGAAATAAGAAAAGAAATAAGAAATAAGAAATAAGAAATAAGAAATAAGAAATAAGAAATCCGGTTCACATTTTGATTTAATATATCGTTTATACCCTCGCACACCCCCAAGCACCCTTCACATTCTTACTGATCTCCTCTCACGTCATTCATTTAACCATTCCCTACCCCGCTTCCACCCACCTAAATAAAAAATCATATTTTTGATAAATTGATTTTAATATTCGCGTACATCCCCAAGTATCCTTCACTCTACCCTCACATAAAAAACACCTTAATAGAGAGTCTTTCTATTCCAACCGAATTGGTAGTAGCCTTGACAAAATTATTATGATATAAAATTGCATTACTTTATTCAATTCAATCCAAGCGATGTGTATTTTTCCAAAAATTCTTAACAAAACTATAATATCGCAAAGTTCCGTTAATTAACTTAACTCAAGTAATATGTATTTTTAACATCAAACAAATCTATGAAATCTTTACATTGTGTCAATTAACATTTAAAAAGATTACAGAAAGGTATGAGTGTGAAGGAATAATTATAGGTGGTGATTTCAATATAAGGATAGGAGAGTTAAGAGGGGATAAAGTTGCGGAGTACGATATAGAAAGAAAAAGCAAGGATAAAATATTAGGTAATAAAGGTAGGCAGCTTATGGATATGTTGGATGAAAGAGGTTGGCATATATTGAACGTAGAACAGAAGGGGATTGGGAAGGTGACTTTACTTATGTAGGTGCGAGAGACAGCTCGGTAATTGACTATACTATTGTAAACGAATATATACAAGATAATGTTTTAGAATTTAAGATAGACGACAGGATGAACTCGGACCACATGCCTTTGTCAGTGGAAATGAAGGGGATTGGAAGACAAACAGCAGAAATAGGAGAAGAAGCGGACAAGGAAGAAGAAAACATAAGGAGAATAATAAACTGGAATATGGAAGCGAGGAAATTATACAAGGAAGAGACGATGGAGCTAGGAGAAATGGAGTGGCAAAAGTCATGGTCGGTTGAGGAAAAATGGAGAAGAATTAAAGAGTTTATTTATAAGGCAATAATTTATAAGGAGATTAAGAAGACGAAGAGGAGGGAATTAGGACACAAGGACTGGTGGAACAGGAGCTGCACTAACATAAGAAAAAGAGGGAGGTGAAAAGGAAATACAGAAGATGAAAGTTAAGAAAGGTAGAAAAGAAGACTTTATAAAAGGAAGGAGAGACTTAAAAATGTTGTTGGAGAGAAGAAGGAAAGACAAATTACAAGAAGAAGAGGAGGAGCTGAGAAACCTGAGGAATGAAAAAGAAGTTTGGAGATATATAAATAGGCGAAGGAAGAAGAAGGACTGGATAGAGAACAATATACAGGAAGAAGAATGGAGAAATTATTTTATGAAGCTATTAGGAGGTAAGGAGAGAGAGGTAATAAATAAGAAAAATGGAATCGAAAGAAAGTTAGACGGAAAAGAGGAAGGTATAAGTGAGGGGGAAATAAGAACCAAGAAGCACGAGAGGTATGAGCAGGAAGAAGAGAAAGAGTTAAATGAAGAGAAGATAGCCGATGCGGTAAAGAAGATGAAATTAGGTAAAGCAGCGGGAATAGATGGGATCCCAATAGAGGCCTGGATGTATGGTGGTTTAGCGGTGAGGAGTTGTCTGGTAGATCTAATAAACCAAATATGGAAGGAAGGAACTATTCCAACAGAGTGGAGACTGAGCATAGTGGTGCCGTTGTATAAGAGAGGTAATAAAGAGAAGACGGAAAGTTATAGAAGAATCTTGCTACTATGTTCAGCTTATAAGGTGTATGCCGAAATCCTGAAAAACAGACTGGAGGATGCTATAGAATTCAGGTATGCTACCTGAAAGCCAGGCTGGTTTCAGAAAAGGTAGGTCTACAATGGATAACATCTTCATTTTAAACCACATTACGCAGAGGGAGAAAGAAAAAGAACGTGGAGATAACAAGGTATATGCACTTTTTGTGGATCTGAAAGCGGCTTTTGACAACGTAGATAGAGAAAAATTATGGAAGGTAATGGAAGAAAAAGAAGTGGGACGCAACTTGATAAGCAGGATTAAAGGAATTTATGAAGAAACGGAAACGACAGTCAGGACAAAAACGGGTCTCACAAGAAGGTTCATCACGATGAAAGGTGTAAGATAGGACTGTGTTTTGAGTCCAGACCTGTTTAGTCTTTATATTCCGGATTTAGATAAACCGTTAGATAAACGTAATGTAGGAGGTATTGTAATAGAAATGTGTAGGGTCTGGTCGTTAGCTTACGCTGACGATATGGTACTAATGGCTAAGAATAAAAAGGCACTGGAGGATATGATGGATACATTAAAGTTATTTTTGAAGGTCAGGAAGCTGGAATTAAGTACGGAAAAAACAAAAGTTATAATTTTTAACAGTGGAGGTAAGATAGGTAGTAGGAGATGGATGTGGGGCAAGGAAAGAATAGAAGAAGTACAGAAATTTAAGTATTTAGGTTTCACGTTTAACAGGAAAGGAAATTACACGGATCACATAAAAGAATTGAGTAGGAAAGGTTCCTACCTTTATAGCAGTTAATAAGGTTATTTATAGCAGTTAATAAGGTATGGGGTCTGGGTGAAAGGATATGTAAAGACGATGTTAGGAGAAGATGGATATTATTTAAGTATCTAGTTAAGAGTGTTATGGAATACGGGGTGGAAGTGTGGGGTTAGGAGAAAAAAAGTGTATTAGAAAAGATAATGTTAGACTATATTAGATGGATTTTATATTAGATTTTTGTACGCCAAGGTATGTGATCTTAAGAGAGTTAGGTTTAGAAAAACTAAAGTTTGATTCGGGATTAAGAGCAATGAGCTATGAGAAAAGAAGTAGAGAAAGTGGAAGGAATAGGTTTGTTGCTGCAAACTGGGAGGAAAAAGATAAAGTGGAGAATGGTTTGGTGAAAGAGAAAAAAGATTTATTCAGTAAAGAAAGAGAGAGTTATTATAACAGGTTGGGATGGGGCCTTGAGGCTATAAGAATTTCAAGACGGGAGGGTACTGATATGGACAAGATAGTTAGAGAAAGAGAACAGGATATACAAGAACAAATTATAGATTGCAAAGTCAGAAACGCGAGGTACAATAAAAGATATAAGGAGATAGATGCAAGTTGTGAAAAGCCTAGGTATTTATTAAAAAAAATATGGATAAGTTAATGGCAAGTGATGGAATAAGAGCTTTAATAAAATTAAGATGTGGTAATATGGAGGAAGCAAACAAATACTGGTTAGAGGACGAGGAAGTATGGTGTAGATTTTGTAAGGTGGGAAAGGATAATTTAGAACATTATGTGGGAGACTGCATAGTAATAGGTGACTGATTCATTAATCTAGGTAATAATAATAAGGAAAGATTGAATAAGCTTTGCAATGACGTTTTAGATATAGAAAAAGGGAGGGTATTAAAAAGGCTGTGGAAAGAGAAAGATTTATTGAAGGAAAGATAAGACCGGAATCATAGGAAACGAGTTAGTTGAAGTAGGTTAGAACACAATATTGTAAATAGTTAAGTAGATTGTAAGGAGTAAGACAAGGTGTGGACGGATAAGTGTTTAAGGTTTCTGTTTGTAAACCGAGTCCTCTTCTTGGCTTTAAGCTGAAAATAAATATATGTATATCTATCTACATTGTGTCAATTAGATAAAGAATGTATGACAACAATTTTAAAACATTAAAAATATTTTAAAAACAAAAGAATATAAGGTATTTAAATTTAAAGTTTATATACAAAGTGTAAAGGCGTTACAAACTGTTATTTTTAAAGCTAAGCTAAAATATAAAAATTTTGTTTCTTAGAAATAATAGTCTGTAACACCTTTAGCTTTCACCATGTATACTGTTTATAAGATTCGTAATGCTACAAAATGTGTGATATCAATGCGAAATTATCTTTTTCAAAAAAAAGCGCCAAGTACACGCACAATGTATGTTATAAATCCAAAAATTCAACCTAAGTAGTATAGTAACTTTATTTCTTTTTAACAAAATTATTATATCACAAAATTGGTTGCTTAACTCAACCCAAGTGACATGTATTTCAAAAAAAGATGTGAAATCTTTAAATTGCGCCAATTTCAAAAAGAATATATATATATATTGCTTTAAAAAATAATTGTTGTGCAACTACTTAAAAAAAAATAAAACCTATGTATATATTTTTGTGTTCCCATTCAAGGGTTTTCCTATTCCAACCTAAGTGGTAGTAGCTTTAATTCTCCTTAATAAAATTATAATATTACAAAGAATTATTTTAATCACAAAGAATTAAAGAAGTAACAGTACAAAATGAAAATATTTAATCAAAATAAAATAAGAAAAAAGTATATGTTTTGTTTCGCCAATCAAGAGACACGGTAGTGTCTCGTGCCAAGTACACGCGGAGCGAGACCGACCGTGACTCTTTTACGCGACGCGACGGGTTGCGAGTACCCGAGATGTTGAGATCTCGATAACGAGTGAACGGATCAAGTTCTAAGTAGGCTTGATCGATAGCTTGGGGTCCAATTAGGGGGGGGAGGGTGTCTTATAATATTCCGCTACGTGCCCTACGAGCGGAGATATTGCGACGCAAAGTCCAAATGTGAAAATTTATTTTTAAGATACTCCTTCTCCTCCTCCTCCTAACGCCGACGTCTCAATATTATTATGATTATCAGAGAAACGTCCCTTTCACTTTTTCGACGCTGGCGGCGCAGGTATCGCCAGTTTCGATATCGCGCGCGTATTTCGAAATTAGGTCGATAGACTTATCGGTCAGGAGGAAGATTTCTATTTAGGTAAATTAAGTATATATATATAATATATATTGAGTCAACGGAAAAGAAGGTTCTTACGCTTGGCAGAAAGTGCCGCTAGGGAATTTTTAAGTCGATTCTTATGAATCAAGCTTGAATTCGATGTCTAGGTATCCCAGGTTGCCGATGACGAGGTCCAGATAGTGCGCTTCATAGTTTTCGGTGTCCAGGTGTAATAATACGTTGAATTCGATGTCTACGTGTCCCAGGTTGCCGATGACGAGGTCCACATAGTGCGCTCCGTAGTTTTCAGTGTCTACGTGTATTAATACCTTGAATTCGATGTCCACGTGTTCCAGGTTGCCGATGACAGGATCCAGATAGTGCGCTTCCTAGTTTTCGGTGTCCAGGTGTAATCGTACGTTGAATTCGATGTCTAGGTGTCCCAGGTTGCCGATGACGAGGTCCACATAGTGCGCTTCGTAGTTTTCGGTGTCCAGGTGTAATAATACGTTGAATGCGATGTCTAGGTGTCTCAGGTTGCCGATGACGAGGTCCACATAGTGCGCTTTGTAGTTTTTGGTGTCTAGGTGTATTAATAACTTAAAATCTGAATGTAGGACACGTAGATATCGAATTCGAGGTATTAATACACGTAAACACCGAAAATTACGGAGCGCACTATGTGAACCTCGTCATCGGCAACGTGGGACACCTAGACATCGAATTCAACGTATTATTACATCTGGACACCGAAAACTATAAAGCGCACTATCTGGAGCCCGTCATCGGCAACCTGGAACACGTGGACATCGAATTCAAGGTATTAATACACCTGGATACCGAAAACTATGGAGCGCACTATGTGGACCTTGTCATCGGCAAACTGGGACACCTAGACATCGAATTCAAGCTTGATTCATAAGAATCGACTTACAAATTCCCTAGTGGCAGAATTAAAATTATGTCATAACATAATAAAAATTCGCTGAATTAAAATTATGTCTAGACATAATAATAATTGGACGAATTAAAATTATGTCTAATAAAAATTGAATGAATTAAAATTATGTCTGACAAAAATAATTCCGCATTTTTATTATGTGTATACACATAATTTTAATTCATACAATTTTTATTATGTGTACACATAATTTGTTTTCGATTAAGATACGAATCTTTTTCCGTTAGTTTGTAAGTTTCATGATTAAAAAGATCATGTATTATTAACATATAACTAAGATTTATAGAATCGTTATTAATTTTATTATATATCTTAATTGCGCGAATCTCTGTTTTATAAAAATTATGCACAATATTCTTATGCAAGGATACTTGTTTAATTATTTCTTCCTATTGCATTTAAGTATAGAAAAATATAAATTTCTATGTGTTTGCACTTTATATTTAATGAGCAGGCAATTAAATATATATGATTCAATTTGCCTCTATGTCTCTTTATTGACTCACATAGTTATATACTTTTAAATATTTTTCTTTTCTGAAATTCAATCAATTGAATAGCAAAAACTACGTTATCATATTATATATTTTTGGTACGTAGTGTGCAAATGTATTTTGAAATAAAGATTATATATTTTCTACTGAATTATTTACACACACACATGCGGTTTCAGAGAATCATTTTTCGCCAACTCAAATATGTTCCTACTCAACTGTCAAAATATGAAAGATAATTTTATCTAGTTGTGACATTCGCTCGAATTCTCGAAATAATTTTCAAGGATGTGAGTACGAATATATATATATCGTACTATTTAATATTTATAATAGAAAATTATAAACGATGCGTTATGTATGAGAAATTTAACAGAATTGCTTTTATCAAATAGAATTAATTTGCGATTAGTTGAAGGGAATAAAAGAATAAACAAATCGGGTAAATTTCAGACACGTGTTACAGGTGTCCATCTGTAATTATCAAAAATATCGATACCTGAAGATATCGGTACATATACAGTTGCGAACAACATTCAGTAAGACATGCGAATAAAAATAAATAAAGAATTTCACAGTTAACGACTTATTAACATTAATCATGCTATATTGCGATTATGTTTTATGTTGAAATTGAAAAATATATACAAGGTGTACAGCTGAAGGGGTTACAGATTATTATTTTAAAAAAACTAAGCAAAATATTAAATTGTTGTTTTCTTTAGAAATAATAGTCCGTAACACTTTTAGCTTTATACCTTGTATATACTGTTTATAAGATTATGAGATATATTGTTTATAAGATTAAGATGCGTAACACTACAAAAAGGCGTGATATCCGTACAAAATTATCTTTTAAAAAAAAGGTAAAAAAAAGGCGCCAAGTACACGCATAGTAGTGTATATGTATTATGTTGTTACCCTGTTATGTTGTTACCTCGAAAAAAACAAAGTGGTAGTATTATACCTCCAAATAGCTTTACCCTGTACATACTGTTTATAAAATGCGTAATACTACAAAAAAACGTGATATCCGTACAAAATTACCTTTTTTAAAAAAAAGATAAAAAAAAGCACCAAGTTTACGCATAGTAGTGTACCTATATGTTGTTACGTCGAAAAAAAAGAAAGTGGTAGTATTATACCTCAAAAAAGTAACAAGTGGTAGACGTAATCTTTATATCTCGAAAAATCTCGAAAAAATCTAAGCAGTAGTATCTTTATTTCCGAAAAATTATAACCCAAGTGATCTATCAAGACACATCACAAAATTATGTTACCTTATCAAAAAGAAGAGTCGCGCTTCAAGTGATCTATTACAATTACAAAAAAGAAATGATATCTCTTTAAATTACAGCGCCAATTACAAAGAGAACATCCCTTATGAAAATGTGCCTTTCATTGCCATTAAAAAATGCCATTGAATTCCCATTGTTCCAGACGCAATGGAAATAAAGGCATTTTTGCCAAAGATAAAAAGTTCCACACAAAATTCCATTAGTATTGCCATTGGTATTGCCACTGGTTTTGCCGTTAGTATTGCCATTGGTATTGCCATGGGCAATACTAATGGGATTTTGTGTGGAAATTTTTATTTTTTACAAAAATGCCTTCATTTCTGTTGCGTCTGGAACAAAGGGAATTCAATGGCATTTTTTAATGGCAATGAAGGACACATTTTCATAAGGGAGGAGCTCTTGCCTTAGGCGACTAGTGCCTAAAAATATCTGCCCCGGTCCCGTAGGGAGTCTCCTTATACATATACCAGTCCGTGCCGAACTTTGAATTTGAAAGAATGCATGAACGATGCGACGCCTAGCGGCGTCGATGCGAACTGCCGGTAATACAATTACCGCGCGGGCGTGATGATGATGCATGTACCACTGGTGGCGCGAACCGCCACATTTACCATTGACGAATTTCCATTACAATTCACACTGAACAACATTGGCTGAAGGTAAAAAAATTCTATACAAATTTCATCCTTCATGAGTCATTGGCAGTTTCCATTACGCCTGTATGGAAAAGGTTGTCATTCGAATCTTGCCATTGCGTTTCCATTCATCTTATTGCCACTCAATATTTTCCATTTACTTTTCCATATAATTCGCATTGCAAGTTCCATACACAAGTTTTAACCTTCATAAGCCATTAGCAGTTTTCATTACGCCTGTATGGAAAAAGTTGTCATTCGAATCTTGCCATTGCGTTTCCATTCATCTTATTGCCACTCAATATTTTCCATTAACTTTTCCATATAATTCGCATTGCAACTGTAGAGCAACCATACATTCCCACTGACCGCCATTGAGTACTCAAGGGCACATTTTCATAAGGGATATATATTGCCTCAAAAAATAATTGTTGCACTACTTTGAAAAATCTTTAAATTGTGTTTAAATTTAACAAGGGAATACAAGATATTTAAATACAAAGTTTACATGTGTATTTTTTAGTGGTCACAAAGAATTACAGAGGTAACAGTACAAAATAAAAATATTTTACTAAAATACATAAATTTTTCTTGTAAAAAAACTTGGCGCTGCTAGACCTCGAAATTTTAAATAAATTAATAAACTTATCCTCTACTTAATTATAAGCCGCATTATCCGCCGTCCGCGTCGTCACGCACACCCATATCACTCACTCGCACATCCACGCTGATAATTATTCAATATTACTCTTATCGCATTCTTCTCTGAATTATTTTTATTTATTGTTGTCCTTATTTATTTAAAATTTCGAGATTTAGCAGCGCCAAGTTTTTTTACAAGAAAAATTTATGTATTTTAATAAAATATTTTTATTTTATTCCTCTGTAATTTTTTGCGGCCACTAAAAAATACACATGTAAACTTTGTATTTAAATATCTTGTATTCCCTTGTTAAATTTAAACACAATTTAAAGATTTTTCAAAGTAGTGCAACAATTATTTTTTGAGGCAATATACATGTTCTTTCTGTAATTGGCGCTGTAATTTAAAGAGATATCATTTCTTTTTTGTAATTGTAATAGATCACTTGAAGCGCGACTCTTCTTTTTGATAAGGTAACATAATTTTGTGATGTGTCTTGATAGATCACTTGGGTTATAATTTTTCGGAAATAAAGATACTACTGCTTAGATTTTTTCGAGATTTTTCGAGATATAAAGATTACGTCTACCACTTGTTACTTAAATTTTTTCGAGGTATAATACTACCACTTTTTTTTTTTGACGTAACAACATATAGGTACACTACTATGCGTGAACTTGGCGCCTTTTTTTACCTTTATTTAAAAAAGGTAATTTTGTACGGATATCACACCTTTTTGTAGTATTGCGCATTTTATAAACAGTATGTACAGGGTAAAGCTATTTGGAGGTATAATACTACCACTTTGTTTTTTTCGAGGTAACAACATAACAGGGTAACAACATAATACATATACACTACTATGCGTGTACTTGGCGCCTTTTTTTACCTTTTTTTTAAAAAGTAATTTTGTACGAATAATTGATTAACGAGAAAATCTCTATTTTTATAATCGACAACGTTTGGCTAGTGTCGTGATAGTTCGACCATTGGTTTTGGTCGAATTAATTGTCACGACTTTTTTGACGATGGGTTTTGGTTGTTTTTAAATTGATATAATCTTTGATATTTACTATGACGCTGCAGTTTCGCTGCATCGTGGTAACGTTCCCGCCGCCGTCACAAGGCGCGAGTTTCGCGCCCGAGGACGGTCCAGGGAGGCGATTGCGAAATCTCCAGGGGCTTAATTAAATTGCGTTTCCGATTTCTGATCCCTTTCTTTCTTTTTGTATTATAATTGGCACCTCGCCGAGACCAAACCAGGACGTTCCCGTCGGAATGTGGAAGATCCGGAGAATTGGAGTAAGCAGGGACGACCGAGACGAGGAACCGACGGAGGCGATTGTTAGCGGAGCTCGCGGGCAGCCAAACGAGAAGGGGTGCAGGAAAACACGCGCGCGGCGCGTGGTGTGACAGCGAACGGAGCTTGATGCAGCAGGGCCTCGGCGCCGGGAGAGGACGAGTTTCCCCGGCTAACCTTGACTGTAGTAATCGGGCTCCGGGGGTGGCTGGCCAGCACCCCCGGGTCACAAGGGAGCATTGTGGAGGAACCAGCGTGTCCGGACCGCAGCTTAAGGATTTCGAGAAACCGTTGCAAAAACGAGGGACCATAGAACGTCCCCGCAGGATCTGCTGCCGACAACACTGCGCGAGGATCTGTCGCGAACCCGCCAGCCCGCCTCTAATTGGCCCGCGCTATCGCGCCGAAAAGCCGCGCACGCCCTGGGTGAGGCGCGTCATCGATTCCGCTATTGAGCGAATTCACACGATCGCACTTCCTGGTCGTCCTCCGGCGTAATATGTATTTTTGGTGGCGCCCGGCTATCGCGCCTTAACCCTTATGAAAATGTGCCCTTCATTGCCATTAAAAAATGCCATTGAATTCCCATTGTTCCAGACGCAATGGAAATGAAGGCATTTTTGCCAAAGATAAAAAGTTCCACACAAAATCCCATTGGTATTGCTATTGGTATTGCCACTGGTTTTGCCGTTGGTATTGCCATTAGTATTGCCATTAGTATTGCCATTGGTATTAACACTGACAATACCAATGGGATTTCGTGTGGAAATTTTTATCTTTGGCAAAAATGCCTTTATTTCCATTGCGTCTGAAACAATAAGAATTCAATGGCATTTTAATAAATGGTACTATTTTGTCTTTAATATAAATGCCTTCATTTCCCATTGCCTTTGGTTCAACGGACAATCTAATAGGAGCTCTTGCCTTAGGCGACTAGCGCCTGAAAATATTTGCCTCGGTGTCCCGTAGGGGGTACCGTCTCATACATATACCAGTCCGTGCCGAACCTTGAATTTGAGAGAATGCATGAACGATGCGACGCCTAGCGGCGTCGATGCGAACTGCCGGTAATACAGTTACTGCGCGGGCATGATGATGATGCATGTACCACTGGTGGCGCAAACCGCCACATTTACCATTGACGAATTTCCATTACAATTCACACTGAACAAATTGGCTGAAGGTAGAAAAATTTCATACAAATTTTATCCTTCATGAGTCATTGGCAGTTTCCATTACGCCTGTATGGAAAAGATTGTCATTCGAATCTTGTTATTGTGTTTCCATTCATCTTATTGCCACTCAATATTTTCCATTAATTTTTCCATATAATTCGCATTGCAAGTTCCATACACAAGTTTTAACCTTCATAAACCATTAGCAGTTTCCATTATGCCTGTATGGAAAAAGTTGTCATTCGAATCTTGCCATTGCGTTTCCATTCATCTTATTGCCACTATATATTTTCCATTAACTTTTCCATATAATTCGCATTGCAACTGTAGGGCAACCATACATTCCCACTGACCGCCATTGAGCACTCAAGGGCACATTTTCATAAGGGAAGGCTGATCTACAATGTGCTCTTTGCTTTCTGTTTTCTGCTCTTAACCTTTTTGCGACTATCTCGTATTTCGCAATTTCGTCGCGTAACGTGGTTTCTTATCTCTTCTAAAGTTCGTCAATTTTTATCTTGGGCGACAGAGAACAAAAAACATCGCGTTACGCGACGGAATTGTGAAGTACGAGATAGTCGCAAAGAAGTTAAGAGCAAAAAACAAGAAGCAAAGAACACATTGTAGATCAGGCTTTAGAGATTTCGCGTGCAATACTTGAACCGCTGGTTGCCGAAGCCCGAGCCCGGACGACTAGGAGCCGTTGTTGGAGAAGAGCAGACTTTCGGTGAGGTTGCCTCAAACATTTCACGTGTGTAAAGCCACGACACCGCCCTCCGGGTCGCGCTCTCGCTCAGGTGCCGACGCGTGAATACTTGGTGTTGACTACCGAAACGGCGTAAGTTTGGCGTTGACGGCATCGAGAACGAGGGGCCCCAGGATAGTCTCGTTGGCTCAGAGGATCACGTATAGGCCGTAACGGGCTCCTGGAGATTGCGGAAAGAACGCAGGCGACTGCGGTAGCGGCCGAATCATTTCTCGTGTTCTTCGTGCTCACGACCGCGTGTATTATTGCGCGTATTATTGTGCGTCGTACTTTGTGTTGCGTGATAGATTTCGCGGGAACTAATTGTGTCATAGTCAGTCCCTTCTCGCGCGCTATTCCGTGTTCAATGTCTTCGTTTATTCATTGCACTCGCGTGCAGTATTCTGCGTTATGTTGAGTGTCCTTGCATATTATATTTTGCGTCGTCCTAAGTGTTCTCGCGTGTGTTATACTTTCGTGTTAATAGTCGTACTATAGTCCGCGTTATGTTTAGAAACCGGCGCCTTCCGCGGGCGTCATATACCTTGGCGACCGAACCCTTTCGCGGTTTCGGACGTCGAATCCTTACGCGCCGAACGCGCCGCAGCACTACTTTGATGATATTCCATGTTGAATATTACTTCGTATTCGAGCATATTTTCTGTTTCCTGTTCTATTATATGTAATTCTAGTTAACGTTCCATATTACGTCCTATTTACTTTGTTATTTCGCGATGATTTCTGTCAACTTCAATGTTTAATATCTCGCGTCGCGGGACAAAGCGACACTTTTTTCTGACAGATTCTTTTGTTTCGTGCAAAAACGCGTCGATTGAGCATAATTTCATCGATATTTGAGGTGAGGCCCCTAAACTCTATAATTACCATTTTGTTAAAAAGAAATTAAAGCTACTTATCACTTAGGTTGAATTTTTGGATTTACAGCATTGCGCGTGTACTTGGCGTTTTTTAACTTTTTTTGAAAAAGGTAATTTTGTACTGATAATTATTTACCACGAGAATATTTGGTTGTAAGAGTGAAATTAGAACACGATGGAAACACGATGTTTGTAACAGTCTCATCTCCTGTACAAAACAAAGAGAAAATTTGTTTGATATAATTGATTCTTAAAATTTATAGATATTTAAATATAAATGTGATAAAATATACATATGTTGTACATACAATTCTGATGATAAACATATGTACTTCTTGTATAGAAAATGTTACGCTATTTTCTCATCTCATAGAATAGTTAAAGATACTGTATATATGCAATCTACACTTACACACACACACACACACACACACACACACACACACACACACACACACACACACACACGCGATATGTAAAACATATAATAATAATAATAATAATAATAAAAAGCAATAATTTACTTACCAAGCACTGGGCATACATTTTCATTGTCATCAATATAGACGTTTGTGTACGATGAAGGGCAATCATGCCTTTTCATTTCTACAGTTTCTTGTAACGTGGTGTTGTATAGATCAGATTTTACAAAAAAGTTTATATAAAAATAATTTTTATTCTAAACTAAACTTAAATTTTATTAATTTAATATAAATAATAAACTTACATTGTTGTCTTCCATCTCCGATTTATTAATCTAATAAATACGATAAAAGTATGTAACATACGACCGCATATAACTAATACCAAACACTGCGTGCACACTTCTTCTTTAGTTAATGTCAGTTAATATGGTGTCCGATTCCCCAAAGGGGATTCCGAAAAGGCCATGATGTCACCGTCGTCAGAAATTGGGTTAGACTCTACTTTCTGAACGACAAAACAACAGCAACTCTCCGACGGATGGCCCCCACTTCTATACTTGTCGACAGCCAATCAGTACGTCTGACAAAGTCATATGACAAATGAAATAGCACCCTAAAGTTGCGTACTTGTTTAAAATTTACAAAATTTTTAAAAATGAAAAAATTATTAAAGCTGAAAATAATGACAGATTTTTTTCATATTTTGACATAAGAAACTTTAAAAAATTTGTGAAAAATTGGCGCCTGAGCTACCCCGAGGTTTACTTGTTAGCTTAAGGGAAAAAATGGGCCAAAAATAGGTGCTTTTGACACAAAAAAGTTAATAAAATTATAATTAAAATTCTTTCTGGCGGTTTTTTGAGTCG
Source organism: Temnothorax longispinosus (assembly GCF_030848805.1). NCBI lineage: Eukaryota > Metazoa > Arthropoda > Insecta > Hymenoptera > Formicidae > Temnothorax > Temnothorax longispinosus. The sequence continues at coordinate 13,794,741 of NC_092358.1, forward strand.
CTAAATCTAAATTTGAGGTCAAACTTTTAACATTTTAAATTCAAAATTGTGGATTAAAGATCCAAAAACTCGTTTAATTCGTATAAAAATTTGTAATGAGAGTTTCTCGAAGCCGCTGTTTTCAAATTCAAATTCAAATTTTTTAAATTAGCTTTTAATTCAGCGGCTTCAAAAACCTTTCAAAATTTTTTATACAAATTGAACCATATTTTGCATTTTTTCGTCATATTGAATTTGTTATTTTTAATTATTGAATTTTTATTTTGAACTTGAAATAAGTTTCAAAAACCTTTAAAAAAATTTTATGCAAATTAAACAATTTTTGGCATTTAATCCGCTATATTGGATCCGTTATTTTGTATTTTGCAATTTTGATTTCAGATTTGATTTCAGCGCGACCCCAAAAATATAAAAATATAAAATTCGGTTTTTTTGCAGATTTTTCAGTCATTTACAGTCAAGAGGTTAATCTATAATTCTCGTTTTGTTGCTTCTTTGTGACATCTCTTTTTGATGCCTCTTTGTGAATTGTAACAAATTTTTGTAAATTTCGTAATATTTCGTAATTTAACATTTGAAAATTTTTTTTAAATGCGCTTTTTTCAGTGAAACAATCTGATCAAAAAATAAAATTCCATTTTTTTGGCTATGTTTATACATTTCTATATATTTTTTATAAAGGATAATCTTTTGAACTTCAGAAATTTTATTTGTGCTATTACCCTTTAAATTCTCTATCCGTGAGCGAAACCGTGTTGTAGAAATTCCATGTTATATAAAAGATATTAAAATATAGAATATCCTATAAAATATTTTACTTTGCTTCTTAGCTTACAAATAAAGAGACTATATTATTAATTTTTATATCTTTACAATTTTAGATAGTGATGGTTTCGGGACAAACTGAAGAAATGATAAAATATTTAGTATACGTTATTGCTCAAGTCTTTCATCTATTTTGCATCAGTTTTCAAGGACAAAAGATCATAGATAGTAGCATTGAAACTACTCACAAAATGTAAGTATTTTGAAATATAAAAATTTCTATTTAAATTAAAATTTAATCTGTCAAGCAAACTTTTTCTTTAAAATAAAAAATATAAACATATATCAAATGTATACAAGGTGTCCCAACGCACTGTATCCAATGCTTGTGATGAGGTAAAAGGGATCAAGATAAACAAAAATGTCTTCTACCATTTTGCAATATTCGCAATAGTTAATGAGTTATTAATTAATACGTCTGAATGAATGAGCGCATGAGAAGCGGTAGGCCGGACTCGGCAGGTGCGCGCGTGGGCGCGCGGCGAGTCGGCAAGCTTGCGTATGAGCGCGTGCCGCACGCCCCTCTCTACTTGCCGCGTGACCACGCCCCTTGTCACTCGCCGCTCGGCCACACTCGCGCTTGCCCTTGCCGACTCGCCGCGCGCACACGCGCGCGCCTGCTGAGTCAAGCCACTCAAGCCTACCGTTTCTCATGCGCTCATTCGCTCAGATGTATTAATTAATAACTCATTAACTGTTGCAATTATCGCAAAATGGTAAAAGACATTTTTGTTTATCTCGATCCTTTTTATCTCATCACGAGCATTAAATACAGTGCGTTGGGACACCCTGTATATGTAAAAATATATTCAAAACTTGAAAAATATATTTTAATTGCAATATATTAACACACATATATGCCTTCAGATATAATGGATTATGGTATACGATGCCACTAAAATGGCAAAAGAATTTACTTATTCCGTTGCGAAAGTGTTTAGAGCCTTGTCGTTTATCCGCTGGAATGATATACATTTTCTCTTTACAAAGTTTTACAACGGTAAGAGAACTTATTAATTATCATAATTCATAATGTTTATAAATAATAAATACAAAAATTAATAATAGTCCAATTTTTATAAAATACACTGGTTGACAAAATTATCACAACATTAAATTTATATCCTTTCGCATAACGTCAAGTAAATAAATTTCCGCAAAAAATCGTCATATTTCAAAAATGTTTTTTTCATTCTAAACTTTAGAATCCTAAGTAACACAATCTGCCTATTGAGAACGAGCATAATGACGTCAGCTGGCCATAAGCCGGCTCGTCAACACGCGAGACATATGTATGCTCACTCAGTTTTGTCGATATAATTGTAAAAGAAACCATAAATTAGTGTATAGTAAAAAATGATTCATGTTTCTAACATTGTTAGAAATCTGCAGATATGCAGACTCAACTTTGTCGTCTCGGAATATCGTGGAAGAAAAGAAATTACTACAAGCTGGACATCTTGTATCTTGTGGTCGTTTACCGCAAAGCAAAGAAGGAACGATACAATTAATTGCAAGATGTTTGCAAACATCTAGCTTGAAAAGCGGAATTTCCTCACAAAATTGAAGGAAGCATCTCAACGAATGGAAAAATCGTTAAAATGTGCTGCTCCTGCAAAGCAGGAAACAGCGGACGATGTAAACATGTTATTGCAGCACTTATATTTTGTCAAAGGTATGTATATTTTTTATGTAAGTTGAATCTTATAATTTTTTATAATAATAAGCTTTTGTATGATATGTAAGTAAAGTTTATAGTATCTACATATGACTTTGACAACTAATATTTTTTCTAACCTCAATGAACAGAAAGTTTTAAAATATAATTAGTTTATCTCATATATAACTGTCAATTCGCATGCAATTTAAAAAATTATTCTAAGACGATTAATTAATGCATAATTTAGTTTTTTTTTTAATGCATAATTTAGTTTTTTTTATTTTAATGGATAATTTAGTTTTTTTTATTTTAATGTTTCATTTCTTTTTATATTTTAAGAGTCGAACTTTCGAAACTTGACGAACTGTCATGCACTGATGTCGAGTGCTCCTGGAAAAAGAAAACCAAAAAAGCATTGCGACAGTATGAATCGATGCCTTTACTGGATCACCCTTGCATGCAATACAAATGTTTTTTGATAGCATTTGATGAGAGTGAAAGCCAATTTTTATTAAACTCCTCCCTTTTTTCTGCAGACACATTAACTACATTTACTTTTATTATTTGCATGCTAGGGTGATCCAGTAAAGGCATCGGTTCATACTGTTGCAATGCTTCTTTGGTTTTCTTTTTCAGGAGCACTTGACATCAGTGCAAGACAGTCCGTCAAGCTTCGAAAGTTTGACTCTTAAAATATAAAAAAAAATAAAACATTAAAATAGAAAAATCTAAATTATGCATTAATTAATTATCTTAGAATAATTTCTTAAATTGCATGCGAATTGACAGTTATATATGCGATAAACTGATTATATTTTAAAACTTTCTGTTCATTGAGGTTAGAAAAAATATTAGTTGTCAAAGTCAGAAGTATATACTATAAACTTTACTTACACTACATGTATATATCATACAAAAGCTTATTATTATAAAAAATTATAAGATTCAACTTACATAAAAAACATACATACCTTTGACAAAACACGAGTGCTACAATAACATGTTTACATTGTCCGCTGTTTCCTGCTTTGTAGGAGCAGCACATTTTAACGATTTCTCCATTTGTTGAGATGCTTCCTTCAATTTTGTGAGGAATTCTGTTTTTCAAGCTAGATGTTTGCAAACATCTTGCAATTAATTGTATCGTTCCTTCTTTGCTTTGCAGTAAACGACCGCAAGATACAAGATGTCCAGCTTGTAGTAATTTCTCTCTTTCCACAATATTCGGAGACGACAAAGTTGAGTCTATATATCTGCAGATTTATAACAATGTTAGAAACATGATTCACTTTTACTACACTGATTTATAGTTTCTTTTACAATTATATCAACAAAACTGAGTGAGCTCACATATGTCTCGCGTGTTGATGAGCCGGCTTATGGCCGCCATATTGGCCAGCTGACGTCATCTTGCCCGTTCCCAATATTCGTTGCGACAGCAAAAATGTGACTAATATAACGTGCTGCCAGCCTTAATTACAGCTATTTAGCAGCAAATGCTATTTTGCTAGATTTTTAGCTGCAAAAACGCTATAACAGCTACTAAAAAAGTCAAAAAATGCAGTTACAGCTATTTTAGCTATATTAATGGCTATACAGTCGTTGTGACAGTTAATGAAAAAGTCAAAATGCAGCCACAGCTATTTTAACTGTTTTAATAGTTGTAAAGTTGATGTGACAATTGTCAAAAAAATCAATACTAGCCGCAGCCATTTTAGTTACATTAATTGGTATAAAGTCGTTATGACAGCAATAACAAAAGTCATAATTTAGCCATAGCTATTTTAGCTGTTTTAATAGCTGCGTAGAGTTGCTGTAACAGTTGTCAAAGAAACCAAAACTAGCCGCAGCCATTTTAGCGAGAAGAAAAGCAAAAACTAAAATACAGCCAAAATAGCTGTAATCTGGTTGTAATTTGTATGCCACAGCGAAAGCAAAGAGTAAAATGACTATCAATTTTAAGGTTATACTTAGCATGTATCAGCGATGGTCAAGCGGACTCATGCGTTCATTTATGCGGCTCTACAATTATTACTTAAGGATCTGTGTGTAGTTCTGTAATCAGTATAGGAGGATAAATTTGCGTCTAGTATACTTTTGCGGTAGTATACTTATACTATATGTACATTATAAACTGTAATAATTTGCAATAATTAAGGGGGCACATACTTTTCTCGGATTGAAAAAATCGATTTTTTTGCATATTTTGAATATTTAATGTCTTAAGAATAAAACCCTAAAGCCGTTTTTTGAAATTCGAACAAGTATAGAAGATACAGCGCTTTGTACTGCGCGGCGCACAGGCATGCAGTAGCTCTTTGTGGAGCGGCGCGCAGGTAGAAAGACGGCCCCTTATAAAAACCGATCAAAACAGTTTCCTTTTGTTCTATTTTGAATGTACCCCCATCTGCAGACTTAATTTATTTTTCTTTCAACAGATGACACTGTAATAGGTTATAGGGTCAAACTATATTCAGTCACTTAGTGTCAGCTGTGTTGTGCGTATCGCCAAGTTGTTTGAGTGTTCTTAATGTCTAAATCGAAAGGTTCCCGAGAAGCTCATTGTAGCAATGAATTTCGTAAAGATACGAGGCGTAAACAAAGAATATCGATCAATCAATGGGATGTGGAAAAAGAAAAAAACACCACTTTAAATGCTGCGAAAAAATTGAAAAATTGTACCAACGTGTCAGTGGCAAAAGATAAAAGTATCAGTTACCGAATTTTAAATTTTAACTTTGTCTTTACTGAAATTTCGCAATTTGTAAAGTGTAAAGAATGTGGAGGCGACATAAAATTTTATCCGGAAAGCACTCGAGGTCTTGGCTTCAAGATAATGTTAACTTGCCAACTTTGCAAACCGAGACTTATTCCTTCTTGTCCACAAATCGGTTTGGCATTTGAAATAAATCGTCGTTTTACTTTTGCTATGCGCTGTATAGGCCAAGGACCAACCGGAGAAAAAATTTTGCGGATTGATGGATTTACCGCTTCCTGTCGCCCAAAAGTCGCATGATGAAATTTAGAAAAACATTCATGTAGCGTCTAAGGCTGTTGCTGAATTACTTATGAAAGATGCGGTAAAAGAAGAACAGCTGAGGATGAGCTTGGAGCGGGAAGTGGTGGAAGATGTTACGGAGCTGGCGGTTTCTGGAGACGGGACATGGCAAAAGCGAGGATTTACTTCTTCGTTCGGTGTTTGCTCTCTAATCGGTATTTATTCGAAAAAAGTTCTGGACATTAACATCAAGTCTGCTTATTGTAAAGGATGCGAAACTTGAGTAAAAAAAACAAGGTACTGAAGAATACGATGAATGGAAAACTGAACACGAACCAATCTGCCATATAAATCATTACGTCTCATCTGGCAAAATGGAAGTGGACGCCATGGAAGAAATGTTTCAAAGATCCGAAAAACTGTACGGAGTAAAATATACGGACTATATTGGCGATGGCGATTCAAAAACTTATGAAGGTATCATCGATTCCAAACTATATGGAGATAATGTGGTTATAAATAAAAAGGAGTGCATCGGACACGTGCAAAAATGAATAGACGCGCGATTCCGAAAATGTAAAAAAGAAAATAAAAGTACTGGTGGCAAAAACAAATTAACTGCGAAGATGATTGATAAGCTCAGCGTATATTACGGTCTTGCAATTCGTCGAAATTATGATTCAGTGGAAAAAATGCGAGACGCTATCTGGGCTACATTCCATCATTATAGTTCAACAACAAAAGATCCGCAACATCAACTCTGTCCCGAACGCTCCGAATCGTGGTGTGAGTGGCAACAGGCAAAAGCTAACCGGCACTTTAGACAGGTACGAGCAAAGTTTCAAAACCTTACCTGAAAAGGTTTTTAATGCGATTCGCCCTATTTATAAAGACCTGTCTAATGAAACGTTGCTAAATCGTTGTCTTGGCGGGTTTACCCAGAATAATAACGAAAGTTATAACAACTTAATTTGGAAAATTACACCAAAAATTATAAACAGCAGTGCTCGCATCGTTGAAACAGCAACTTACATAGCAGTTTGTTTATTCAACGAAGGTGCGACATCGTTATTAAAAATAATGAACACGATGGGAATTAAAATCGGGCAAAATGCAGCGCAATTCACAGCGTCAAGCGATACTCGTCGAGTCAACCAAGCGGACATTTGCGCGCAGCACGCGACTCGAAAGGCCCGAGTTCAACGTCGACTTGCCAAAAGTCAATTGGAGGATGAAATTTTGGCTAAGGAGGATTTATTTTATAGGCCTGGAATAGATGATTTCATGTAAGTTGAAAGAAAAACAGTGTTATTGTAGTGTAAACTTGTTGTAAAACTTTAAAAACGTTTTTCTGGAAACCATGTTTTCAAAATCGGTACCGGCTGAAACTCGAAAACGGCTTGACCGATTTAAATGAGGTTTGAACCTATCGCAAGTATATAAAATTATCTAGTCCCTGTCGAATGCTTTTTGCAATTTTTTAATTATTTATATTTGTTTTTTAAGAAACAAAATGAAAATTTTGGCTAAAAATCGATGTCTTAAGTTTGAAAGTCCGCCATTTTGTTAAAAATCAAAATTTCGGAAATCCCATTCGATAGGGACTAGAAAATATTATAAACTTTAAGACCTTTTTTTATTTTTTGTCTTCAGATAAACCAGATTCCGCCGGTACCGCAAAACCCTACATGACAAGCAGGGCCTAGGGCGAAGAGCTGTAGGGGAAGGGGTTTCCATCACTAATAAAAAAACAAAAATCAGGAAATGCACTTTAAAATATGTACTTTTATTTGCGAAAAACCCGATTTTCGTATCTTTTATATTTTCGCCGGATATTAGGGAGAGGGTAAGAAAAGCAACGTTAGTGATGAAGAAGACATGGAGCTTGGGAGAAAGGAAGTTTGCGAACAATTGGGGGAGGAAGATAATGTTGTTCGACAGCTTAGTAGGGAGTGTGATGGTATATGGGGTGGAAGTGTGGGGTTGGTTAGAGCATAGTAACGTGGAAGGGGTGAAGGCACAATATCTGAGATGGTCACTAAGCCTGGAGAGATGCACACCAGGTTATGTGGTCTTGGAGGAAACCAAGAGGGACAAGATAAGGATAAGGACCAAGCTGGCGGTTAACTTTGAAGAAAAGGCAAGACAAGGATATGGTCGGAGAAGATGGGTGATGGAATGTATTAAGGAAAGGGAGGGAAGAGGAACATTGACAAGAGGTAGGTCGGAGAGAGAAGAATACTTAAGTAGGTGTGGAGTACAAAAGGCGGATCTGGAACAATGGAGAGAAAGAGGAAGGTGTGTGGCAGAAGAGCTAAGTAGTAAAGATAGAAGGCGACAAAGGGAAGAGCAAGAGATACTAATTGAGTGGGCCAGATACAATAAACGATACAGGAGGATCAAGGTGGCTGGGCTCCCAGAATACTTGAGGAGGAAGGGGGAGAGTGGTAGTCATAAAAGAAGGGCAAGGGCTAGATGCGGGAATAAGGAGTTAAAAAACAAGTACTGGTTGCGAGAGGAGGAAAGGAATTGTAACGTATGTGGCAGGGAAGAGAGTACTCTAGAACATCTGATGGAACGGTGCGTATGGAAAAGTACTAGCAGAGTAGTGTTGGATGATATAATAGGCGAGAAGGAGACAGAAGGAAGTTACAGATGGCTTAAGGAGCGGAAGGCTAAAAGGAAAGAGGAGAGTAGGAACAAAAAGGTTGCACAGAGTCAAGTAGGACAGGGGGTTAGGTTAGGTTGTAAGTGAACGATACGTAATCGGGCTACGGGGTACGCGATTTTGTCTTGTAAGTCATCGGTCGCCACTCGGTTTAACCTCAAACCACCGAGGAGGTAGGTAGTTGTAATGCAAACGACACTATAGTTGAACAATTTGTTTAAATAATTTTATTTTCAGATCCCGCCATGGATGCCTCGTCAGCATCGCCTGTACTCAGGATACCGCTAGGTATGGCCTTCAACGGCCAGCCAGGGACACCGGTTACCGCGACAACCGCTTGATCGGGTATATACGCGTTAATATTTCTTTAATCCTTCCTCCTTTCAGGTTCCCGCCACGGATGCCTCATCTGTGTTGCCTCCCCTCGAGTCTCCGCTATCTATCACCAGCCTGCCTCGCCTATGGAGCCAAGATGGCGCGACAACCGCTTGATCGGGTAAGTCCCAGCATTAGGATAAATTAACTCAACTAATTCTCTTTATTTTCAGATTTTGTCAACAGCTGCTTCATCTCCGCCGCCAATGTCATGGATCACCGCTGCTCATCGCTGCCCAGGATCACCGCGTCCGTAAGATGTCGCGACAAAGGTAAGTATGAGAATTGTCGTGATAACTGCAATTAATGCCGTTTCTTTTCAGGTTTCCGCCACGGATGTCTCATCTATGGCCTCCTCCGATGCAGCAGCACTGATGACCTTCGACCCGGGTCACCGCTAACACCCAAGTTGGACGACAGCCGCTTATTCAGGTAAATTGAAGGTAAGTAATCGATAACTTCGTATATATTTTCACAAATAATTCTTCCATTTATTATTAACTATCGTTTCACAATGGTGGTGGTTCACAATTACTGTTGCCGCGCAAGATGGCGGTCGCACGTCTCGCAAAGTGCGAAGTTTCCGTTTTCGGTACGCGAAAAACCGTTTGCCTTTCGTATCGGCGACATGTAACGCTATGTGCGGGCGTTCCCGTTTGTTCCGGACGCTGTGGTAAACTTATAATCGTAATCCGGTACGTATTCGCGATAGTTACTGCGACACGCCGAGATATACGCGCGAGAAGGATGTTACCTATACGAGCGCCCACGAGAGACTGCCTCGAGGAATATTCCTCTCTCGGGCTCTCTACCTCCGAAGTTTTATTCCCACTATGGGGTCTCGGCCGCTTTCTCGCGGTAATTTTACACGCTACGCAGTTACAATAGGTGTTTACGACTTCTGGCTTGCCAGGTGCGCGCCAGATGTTCCCGATGGAAATTTCCGCCGCCAGTACCCTATTTGTGATGCGCTTAATCGGCTCCCGGGTAGTGGTTTTTCACCACTTTAAAATTTCGACTTTTGAGGGCGCCGACCCGTGCGCACGTCCTCTCCTACGTCCCTAATGCCGGTTCCGGGCCGACTTCTCGGAGAAGACGTCCAGGTCGCTTTTGCCATGCCCACCGATGACGGCGACCCCCGCTGCTTGTTCCCACGGTCCCTACCAACGATATTCCAACTTAGTTCTCGTAGCCGACGTCCGGGTCTATCGGTCTCGGCGACCGTCGCCATAAACCACTGTCCGGGTGATCGGATCTCGACCGCGACCTGTTCCCCGGGTGTACCAGGTCTCCCACAGGACGCATTTTCGGCCTTTTCCCGAGGATGACGTCCGGTCACGATTTCGCGGGTTGTCGCCCGAACTACATGTCCGGGTGCTCGGATTTCGCCCGCGCTCGGTTCCTAGGGTGTACCGGGTCTCTCTCTGGACGCATCTTCGGCCTTTTCCCGAGATGACGTCCGGTTCACGATTTCGCGGGTTGTCGCCCGAACTACATGTCCGGTTGCTCGGATTTCGCCCGCGATCGGTTCCTAGGGTGTACCGGATCTCTCTTTGGACGCATCTTCGGCCTTTTCCCGAGATGACGTCCGGTTCACGATTTCGCGGGTTGTCGCTCGAACTACATATCCAGGTGTTCGGATCGCGGCGCTTTCGCGTGCGCCTCTATTTGGGGACCTCGTGAGTCGGCAGAAATGATTCTTATTCGCGCGACACGCGTGGTTCGGGCACTTGGTGCACGCGGTATGAAGATTGTGTGTGGCTCGACTGTTAAGGAGGCTCTTACCTCGATCATAAAACGACAGATCAAAATTAAATTATGTTGTAAAGTGAACCACAACGAACCGATGCCCAAAACTTTAGCATAGGTTGACGATAAAAATTTTAAAAATATCAGTATTGAAATTCGCATTTTTAACACAGGGCATATGGTAAACACTAAAATTTTTACCGGAAGTGATTTATTTTCTTGGCAAGTTTGCGAGCCAGGTAAACAAAAAACTAAGGAATTGTAGTTAAAATAGTAATCTTTCTAATGATAAGAAGAAAACTTGGTGTTGACGATGAGTTATAAAAGATATTGTAGTTTTAATATGACGTACGACAGGTTAGGCGAATGATCTTCCGAGTGTCAAAATCCTAACCTCACTTGCACATGTCTTTTCTCTGCGCTGTATGGTAGCGGCATAATTATTCTCTCGCGCATTGACAACCTTTATTTTCGAGAATTTTCCTTTCATTTTCCCTCTCAGCATTCTCACGTTATATCTTTCTTTTGGCTCCATCTCTTCATCGCATCAATCGCTACAACGCTACACGGCTACACCTCACTTAGCTGCAGACTGCTACAGACGACGTTGTAACACGCGCATGTTATTATTCTGCTCTTTAGCACTGACGTAGTCAACTGACTTATTGTATAAATTTTAATATTTACACTAATAAAACATATAACTTACTCTTACACTATGTAAAAATCATTATTTATTTTTTTATTTAATTTTCCGATAATTTGTATAACCAATTATTAATGATAATTTTTCGGTTGCTACATTGATTAGAGCAGCCGGGTAAGAGCTTCCTTAAGTTAATTTGTGCGTTACCGCGATCCACGCACATACCCCAAAACAAAATAAAAACATAATCCCAGTCGGGACCGGGCATTGTCATGCCGAAAAAGGAAATTAAATGATGTGGATCGGGAGGAAAGGACTTAAGTGCTAGGTGAGCCGCTGCTCGGCGACCGCTGTCGCATAGTCGCATAACTTAAGGTAGCTGTCTCGCTACGTGCTAGTCATGTGACTGTTTGTAGGTTTTCACGTTCAGAAATATATTTCAGGCAATTTTTACTAAGGGAAAAATAATTTTATGAATTATAGTGTAAAATTTCATACGTGACAAAGTATGTTACTTTTTCCAAATTATGTGATTTTTCTCATTTGACTCCGTTTTGATCAGCTGATCATGCGAGTCGTCGAGAAAGGTTACAAGTGAGGTTACATCTTCTTTTCGATTGAATTTTGACAATTACTGAGAAAGGGTTTCAAAACGCATGACAGAGGTGTCAATCACTATCCAATTCGGCTAAGAAGGACGAGCCCCATAACCTGCAACTACAGTGATTAGCCAGCGGCGTTGCCAAGTCTTCGCAACCTCACCTCGACCAAAAAATGTCTGCTCGATTACCGCATTTTCACTAAAATAAACTAAAAAATTAGCAGCGAAATCTTCGGTAACCTATATATTTTATGGTTGCATCGGATTCTTCGAAATCTAATGTACAAAAAGCAATGTTTTTTTCTCACTTCATCTAATCGAAAAATACGAAAATATGTGATTGAAACCGTGATAGAGCCTTCTTTTCTGTATGAAGTAATGCAAAATTTGTGATTTTCGAGATCGATTTTCTAGAGTAAATAGTCGGTAAGGAGCCACAGAAAAAATCGACTGCAAAGCTGATCATATAATTTAATATAAAAACCGAAATCGAAAACTTTATCTAATACATGCCCTGACGAGACAGCTACCTTAATTCTATTAGTGCGCCGGACGGAGAAACTTAATCTACGGGACTCTACGGTCAAATAAATGAAATAAAATAAATTTCCACTACTATGGCCAAAGGGGTTTGGGCTTCCTAGATAATTCCGTCCTCGGAGCGCTCGCGATAATCTACTCTACGTCGGGTACGTTTTCCTCGTCCCCTGGGATCTCCTCTCCCGAGGATGGTCTCAGTACCTCTTCGGTCGTGTCGTCCCGCTTGTTCGGCACCGCTGCATGCGGCACCGCCGTCAGTTGCCTCGACTGGTGCCCCACGGCACCGCCCGCAATGCGCGGGGCCACGTCCCATCTGCTGCGTCACGTCTCCTCCCGGGGCACCGATGTCGCCCGTCGGTCCACGCTCCGCCGTTCGTCGGGGAAAGAGCCTCAGAACCACTTAAGGCTGGCCCAGCAGCTGCGCCCGTGCAGTTTTGGCGCACGGCTTCAAGGTCGGAGGAGTGTGAGTATGTGTGTGAAGAGGTCTCCCGCAGGAAAGTCCAACCAAGTCCCCGCGAAGGGGTGGGAGGGTTCAGTATGTGAAGGGTCGCATATGGTTAGGTCGGGTAAAGTAAGAGAAGATTTGTAAATGGTTGGGTACGTCCCTACAAAACGCCATTTCTGTAAGTCGTCAGAATTAGAAATAAATCATACTACTACTATATTTTCGCCGAAAAAAAATTGTGAAATATGCTATTTTTTTGGTCCGAGAAAGGTATGTGCCCCCTTAATTATTATCTATTAATTATTTTAAATATTTTAGTGTGGCGAAGGTCCCGGATTGTCCGAGGTTCAATCCCAATTGAATAAAATTTTTTTTTTAATTCTCGTTTCAATACTTTTACATAATGTTTAAATTAAAATTTAATTTTTATAAAATATTAATTTACATATAAAAACATTCTTTGTTTATTGGTTTGTTTTTCCGTATTCCGACTGCTACTGCTGTAATATTGCTGTAATCTTTTCATAGCAAAATGGTTGTGCAGCCAAATGGCTGCGACATCATCTACAAAGCCTAAAAATGTTGTCCCACTTTTGCAGCTACAATTTTGTCAAAACGTCATAATGACGTTGTGACAATAACTGTGCTAGACAAAAATGCTGCAGTTTAAGCTGCGACAACGTTATCGCAGCCGTTCTAAAACTTCATGTGCTACTTGGGATGCTTTTTTAGAACTTAAGACTTTAGAATCTAAAGTCTTTACTTTAAGGAGCATTTGCCAGATTTTGAATTTATCCTCTTCCTTCTTGTCATCTTTTCAAAAATAAGGATGCGTTTTCATCTTCAAAAAAACACCATTACTTTTGGAAAGATGGCGGAAGGAGGATGAATTTAAAATTTAGCAAACGCTCCGTAAAGTAAGACTCCTTAGAATAAAAAAATCATTTTTCAAATATGATAATTTTTCGCAGAATTATGCTAATTTGAAGTTATGCGAAAGGACTCCGCACTAAATCAATAGGCTTCTGGTCACATTGGCTGAATTTTTGATATGTTTTAATTTAAGGTAATTGTATCGCAAAACCCATTTTCATAAGAATCTTTTAAAATTTGAACAGAATGTTAATGCAAACACGCTCTACACACACGTGCAAGTAGAAGAAGCTTGACTATACCAAAGTTGAAATAATGGAAGTCAAACTTAGCACTTTTTACATGTATCGTAGGACGAAAACGGCTTCCCATATCATGTTTGTAATTGTAGCGATCAAAATACTTATACAATTTTAATGAAAAACAAAGAGATAACAAAAGAGATTTGTAAAAATATTTTTACAAAAGTACAAGACCCTTGTCTATCTAGTTTTGAAGCAATTGTTACGCAAAGTACACAATTTCTCATAGCGGTGGACGCATACGACAGCTAACCTGTAAAGATCTGGCAACACTGCATATGAAGGTAGCTCAGATTGCCTATATCTTATTCTATACCGTACTAATTTTATAATAGGTAAAATAATAGATATTGTATGTGGAACTATAAATTTATTTATATTAATGTTGAGCACAACAAATATAACGTACTATATAGTATATTGTGCACCAAGGGGCGAAAGTAGCGTTTTTCAGACGAGTGTAAAGTTTGCCGCCCGACCCGAAGGCGAGGGCGGCAAATCACACGAGTCTGAAAAAGCTTTTGCCCCGAGGTGCACACGATATTTTTCACAATATCTTTACGGAAAGTTCGACTTTCATGCCTAGAGAGAGGCGAGAGTGACCAATTTCACGCCAGGACGGCATAGCGGGCGGGAAGTAACCACTGTTAACAGGGAGGAAAGTGGTCACTTTCCGCCCTAGGGAGAAAAGTTCGTTTTCAGTGCAGCCAGAATATTTAAAGTGGTCCGGGGGTAGGTTTTTTGAATATAAGGGTGTTTTCCGCAGGGTGTATCAGTTCGGTCTCTTATGTATTTTGTGTGTGGCATTTAGTAGTTGCTCTGTGCCGAAAGAGAAATGGGATAAATCGTTTTCAGCGTAGCCAGAATATTTAAAGTGGTCGGGGGGTAGGTTTTTTGAGTATAAGGGTGTCTTCCGCAGGGTGTATCGGTTCGGTCTCTTATGTATTTCGTATTTATTACTCAGAAATGTATCTGTGCCAAAGGAGAAATGGGACAGATCATTTTTAAAAAATCCAGGAACGTTCCAAACTTCAACTAGCTCCCAGATTCAACATCACAGACACTGAAAACTTCTTACCAAACCATTTTAAAATTGAATCAGTATTTAAAAACATGATTACGTTAAATTATGTAGATTTTTCTCCAATTTTCAGGCTTTCAGCCGCTATATTGGATCAGCCATCTTGGATTTCAAAACGGGACACATGACTTTCGAAAGTACTAGTAAAGACTAATTTTTTGAGCTATCGAACGTTTTTGTAGGTCGCTTCAAATTTTGGACAGACAAGTGATCCGGTTGACGTAAAACGTCCCATATATATATGTAAGGCGCGGAGGAGAGAAATCTTTATCACAACAAAAAATCAAGAGACGAGATGTGGCCTGCTCGACGGTTACTTTATTTCTGACAATAACGGGAGAGACGCGAGAGTCCTTTCGTCCGACGATCGTCAAACGTCTTCTTCTAGAAGATTCCTTGACCTCGCCGTCGCTAGGCGATCACGCCAAAACACTGCGGCAATTCACGTGTTACACGTAATTCACTTGTTCTACTGCGTCCTCGTCCGAACGAGAAGACTCCGCGTCTGTCTCTTTTCCTACTACGTTTTCTGCCATTCTGACAATAGGCCGTCCCGGCCGTCTTACACTATCATTACAATCGCTGTTTTCTATTTCGGAGTCGCTTTCCGATGAATCTTTTGTCTTCGATTTCTCGCGCCATAGTTTCATATTAGCCGCTTCCCACGTTCATTGGTATGGTCTTTGTGACACTTCAACATTACGCTGGACATTGGCAGTCCTCTATACGCTGGAGATAATTTACCACCTGTAGTCTCAAAGTTTTTAACCATTATAAGATCGCCTTCAGAATATTCTCGCGCTATCTTCCGCCTTTTATTTATGTACTTCTCGTTATATTCGCTTGTTTTTACAATTTTCTCGGCCGCGCTAGCTCGCATTTTCACTAAATCTCTTACATTTTCATTCTGCATTTCCACGTATTCTTTTAACGCATCATATACATGCCCATGCTGAGATACACCAAACAGTAATCGACTAGGAGTCTCGCCTATCGCTCGATTTACAGTATTATTTATAGCAAATTCTATTTCTCTTAACGATTTATGCCAATCTTTCCCGTCATACAATTTCCTTAAAGCCGGCGCTAAAATCCGATTATATTGCTCGACCTGTTCATTTGCCTGAGGTGACGCAGTCGCAATTTTTACATGCTTTACATTAGTCTTTTTCATAAACTTAAAACAACCTAACTTCCGACGCGCGGATTTGCTCGCGGCTGGTCAGGGTTCGGAGTAGGCGCGGAGGAAGACACAAGGCTCGGTTTTTCAAGTTATATTTTCAATGATTTATTCCACGATGGTCGGTGATACATTTACATGCGTTGCTAATAGCAATTAACACAGATTTATTCGCGGTGCTTGATGAGATATTTACAGGCGCTGAGATTAACAAAGATGTATTTCGCGGGGTTTGATGATGTAGTGGTACTGAGGGCAGTAATAATTATCAGGCTCGAGTGAATATATGTACGTGGCTTTATTCTTGTATCTCTACTTAAGCACGCTACGCTTATTCTGTGTGTACCGCTTTCGCAACGCCATCTCTACATCAGTCTTACAATTAGCGCGTTCCCAAACCCATCTAGTTTACACAACATTTCCCCCTTTTAATTTACAATGTAATCTTTAAGGTAACGCGGTGGTCCCGTGTTTCTACTGGACCTCCTAGGTGCATTTGATGAAGTGTTCTCGACATTTTGGGAACTTGCTCTTAAAGTGTTCTCTAAAGCTTGGTTATTCCCATTTGGCTCTTGTCCTGGCGTTACTGCTTCTTCCGGTGGATTGTCTTCAATAATAACCGGAGGACTGGTTGTAAATTCCGAGCTGGTGTTCTGTTCTGGAGATGCCGGAATGAGGTGCCATCGGTTTCTTCTTAATATTCCACCTTTATCCGTTTTGATCAAATAAGAATTTGGACCGTCCGCCTTATCTACTATCCTACCATACCAGCGAGTATCTATAATTCAAACTCTATCATTAAACTTAAACTCAGATAATTCTCTAACACGATGTTTTCTATTGTAATCTCTTTCCTGTCTATCCTTCTTCTTTACTTTTTTAGGATAAATTTTCTTATGTTTTACAAACGATCCCAGGTTCTTTGATAAAGTAGGAAGGGTAAAACGGATTTTCCGCGAAAACATTAACTCCGCCGGAGAGTAACCATTTTCTAAAGGAGTTGTTCAATATGCTAACAACCCTAGATTTACATTTTCCATTTCTTTAAAATATTTTTTGTAATTTTAACTGCTGCTTCCGCCGCGCCGCACCGTTACTCTGTGAGTATTTTGGTGAGCTTGTAATGTGAATGAAATCGTATTCTTGTGCGAAGTTTTTCAATTTAGCCGCAAATTGCGTTCCACAGTCGCTCCTGACTATTTCCGGTATTCCAAATCTTCCAAATGCAGCTTTACATTTCTCAATGACTTCCTGTTCAGTTAAAGATTTTAAATTAAAAATTTCTAAATATCTAGAGTAATAGTCAAATGTTAAGTATGCCTGACGAGCGTGTGCATGTATGTATGTGTCTGATCATGCGCGCAGCGAACGGTCCCGAAATTGCACGAGTGTGTCGTCATAGAGAGCCGAGCGTCTTCCGAGCGCGGCGTTACCGGTCAGTCTTCTCGTCGTTCGTCACAAGAGCTGGTGTACGATCGACATAATAAAAGCATTTACTTATACACAAGGTGTTCCTTTCCTTACTATCCCGGCAAGCTATCTGCACAAGGTCGCGGAATCGTGTGCAACGGTTCAACAGGTTATGGGCCCAGCGACGAGTCCAGTGCGATAGGGCTTGCTAAACATTGTGAGAATCGGGCGGAAAAAGGGACACGAGGCAAAAGTCGGCCATTTTTATTAGAGTCGCGTAAGATCAAAAAAGTCACGCAAGCGAGTAGAAAGTGCGAAAATGCCGGACGAATTTTCGGTAGGGCAGGTGCCCAAATTCGACGGGACGAATTTCCTCGGATAGAAATTTCAAATGAATGCAGCATTAACAGCGTGCGGAGTCTACGAAGTCGATGGCACGAGGGCGAGGCCGGCGGTCGAACGAGACGAGTTGATGAAGGCGTGGGTGAAGGACAACGCCAAGGCCATGTACCTAATTTCAAAGTCCTTAGAATACAAACATCTCGAGAGCTTGCTGGTCTGCACGACTGCAAAGGAGATGTGGGACGGTCTGGCGAGGATTCATCAACAGAATTCGGCAGCGAACAAGCTCTTGCTGATGCAACGGTTCCACGAATACCGAATGAGCCCTACGGATACAGCCGTACAACATGTGGCGAAAATCTAAAATATGGCGAGGCAACTTCTGGATCTCGGAGAAAACGTGTCCGATCTAACAATCATGGCGAAAATCTTGGCCAGTTTAACGTCGAAGTTCAGCACCTTGCAGACAGCGTGGGACAGTGTCGATCCGGCTCGACAAACCCTAGAAAACCTGCAAGAACGTCTCATCAAGGAGGAAAGTCGTTTGGATGCTGAAGGAGGCGAGATAGCGGCGCTTGCAGCAGTCCGAATCAGCGGCGGAGAGGCTAGCGGTTCGAAAAAGAAAGAAGACTCGAAGAGCAAAGAGGAGAAAAAAGCGCGGCGCGAGAAGAAAAAGAAGAACGTCGAGTGTTTCGTTTGTCAAAAAAAGGGGCACTACGCGCGCAATTGCCCGGCGCGAAAACAAAAGAAAGATGGCGGCGGTGAGAGCGAGACACGTGGGTGCGCGTTTATTGCCGCGAGTTCGGTGAGCGAGCAGTCGGGTCGGTACACCCCAGTGGGCCAAGTGCGGAACTGAAAAACAGATGGCTGAAACTCAATAAGAGAGATGTCTGGTATACCGACAGCGGCGCTTCCAGACACGTTACGTTTCGACGCGAGTGGCTCACAGAGTTTCGTCCGGAGAGAGGCACAGCGATATCGGTTGGCAATGATGGCGTGTGCGAAGTGGCCGGCGAAGGCACTGTGATAATCGAGAAATTCATGAACGGCGTGTGGAGCAAGGCGCGAATCGAAAACGTGCTTTATATACCAGCAGTGCGCAGCAACTTGTTTTCCGTCGGTGTTTGCACCTCGAGAGGACTTGAAGTGAAATTCGCGGATGATCGCGTAGACATAATGGACAGCGGTGAGATCGTGGCGACTGAAGTCAAGCAGTCCAACGAGATCTACAGAATGTACTTCCGTGTGAAAAGTGCGCGAAACGTAGGCGAAGTGAATGTGTCCACGACGAGTCTAAAGGTCTGGCACGAACGCCTAGGACACTTGAACAAACGTGCGTTGTGTGATCTAGTTAAAAAGGAGCTCGTGGAAGGAGTCAAGGTCACAAACGAGAGAGACTTTTTCTGTGATGCTTGTCAGTTAGGCAAGGCACACAGACTGCCGTTCGAAAAGATAAACAAAGAAGTCAGCACGAAACCGGGTGAGCTCACGCACAGCGACGTGTGCGGACCCATGTCCGAGAATTCACCAGGAGGAGCACGTTACTTCGTGACTTTCATCGACGATGCTTCCGGGTTCCGTCACGTGTACTTTCTGAAACATAAGTCGGATGTGTTCGATCACTTCAGGGAATACGAGAGGATGATTGCGAACAAGTTCGGCCGCCCAATGAAGGTGCTGCGGTCCGACAACGGCCGGGAGTATTGCAACGACAAGATGACACAGTATCTGTCAACACATGGAATACGGTTTGAACCGTGTGCACCGTATACACCAGAACAAAATGGCAAATCTGAAAGGGACAACTGTACGATTATCGAGTGCGCGCGTACGATGCTGAAGGCGAAGAACTTACCAACGTTCCTGTGGGCGGAAGCAGTAAATACTGCGGTGTACATCCAGAATCGAGTGCTGTCGTCGGAAAGAAGAGGAGGAAAAACGCCGTGTGAGCTCTAGACGGGAGAAAAACCCGATCTGACGCATGTCAAGGTGTTCGGATCGGAAGCTTTCGTGCACGTGCCCAAACAGTTTACAAGAAAGTTCGACGCGAGGTCAAAGAAAGTGTTATTTGTAGGGTACGAAGGAGACTCTTCTAACTATAGGGTCTACAATCCTGAGACAAGAAACGTGACCGTGTCAAGGAACGTGGTGTTCCACGAGGTGTGTGATCCGATCGAGCCGGCCGGAAAAGAAGTCGAGACCGAAGAAACAACGATGTCGGTGGGAGGACTCAACGCAGACGACAACGAGCGGGAAGACCCGGTGCGAGAGGGGCCAGAGGACCCAGCAGTCGAGAACGAGCCAGAAGAACCCGCAGTCGGTAACGTACCGGCGCAACAGCAGCCTTTACAAACCGAGCCTCGCCAGTTACGAAGTCGAGATCAGCTGCGACAGCCAGCGAGGTACGACGACT
This sequence comes from Temnothorax longispinosus, assembly GCF_030848805.1. Classification (NCBI taxonomy): domain Eukaryota; kingdom Metazoa; phylum Arthropoda; class Insecta; order Hymenoptera; family Formicidae; genus Temnothorax; species Temnothorax longispinosus. The sequence goes on from NC_092358.1 coordinate 13,814,849, forward strand.
ACGAGGTAAACCTGGCAGAGTACGAACCTCCCGCGAACTTCAAAGAAGCGGTAACCGGACCAGAGTCAGCGAAGTGGGTCGAAGCAATTCACGAGGAACTGTAAGCTCCGTAGAAACTCCACGTGGACAATCGTTCCGAAACAAGATAAGAAGAAAACAGTCGACTCCAAGTGGGTGTTCAAGAAGTTGCGAGACGCAACCGGGAGCGTGTATCGTTACAAAGCTCGCCTCTGTGCGAGAGGATTCCAACAAAGAGAGGGGATAGACTACACAGAGACGTTCTCACCAGTGGTGAAATACGACTCCCTGCGTCTGCTGCTAGCAATCGTCGCTCAAGAGGACCTCGAACTCATCCAGTTCGATGTAAAGACGGCGTTCCTTTACGGGAACCTGGATGAGGAAATTTACATGGAGGTGCCTGAAGGGCTCGACGTGGAAAAATGTGCGGGGACCAGTGAAGGTGTGGTGTGTCGACTTATCAAGTCGTTGTACGGTTTGAAGCAGGCACCTCGGTGCTGGAACCGTAAATTCAGTAGCTTTCTGCGAAAATTTAATTTTAAAGAAACAAGTGCGGACAAATGTATATATATCGGTTATTTCGAGGGTTTGAGGGTATATCTCGCGGTATTTGTTGACGACGGTGTTACGTGCGAACAAAATTGAATTCAATCAATCTTTAAATAGCCAAGAATGTTATCGATATTGATTAATTATCCGATTTCTAATGGGGAGACGGTTGTCAGGCCGCGGTTCACAAGGGATAAAATTACACCTAGTGATAAGACCTTCCTCCTCCTTCAAACATAAAGACAAAAGAAGTGGTGAGAAGCTCGCGCGGGGGGTTCTTGCCACTTGAATATAAATAAGAGTGAAAGATCATCGATAGCCAGTTGTTGTTGGGAATTAGTAGTTGTCATTGCTAATAGTCTTTAAAAATTCTGACCTAAGACAGATCTTAACTGCAATTTGAATCTTAAAATCAAGATTGTAAGGAAAGTCTCCTTGAATAAAGGTGATTTAAATTCTATTTCTTAAACTAATTTACACTAAAAACCTTTAATTCCACAACCCTTAACTGTCGCTGCCAAATAGCGTGGCAACAGAAATTTCCTGATTCTTGTCGCTGCCAAACAGTGTGGCAACGGGAGTTCTCCTCTCCTTAACTGTTGATGCCAAAGAGACTTTCCTTACAATCTTGATTTTAAGATTCAAATTGCAGTTAAGATCTGTCTTAGGTCAGAATTTTTAAAGACTATTAGCAATGACAACTACTAATTCCCAACAACAACAAAAATTTATGTCACGTTCTGTCAAAAGTTAGTTCGTCCGTTTTTGGGTCAAAACATTTAAGTAATTTACCCGGGATTTGGACCAGGTTGTGCAATTAGTCCAGTCCGAAGAGATAACGAATTTTATATATCTTATAACGAGGGTCAGATTTGTTTATAAAATTAAAATTTGGAAAATCTATTTTAAAATCCAAAGGAATTAATTTGTATGGAGTGCAAACTTTATTATTTTGAATTTCAGTTTCTAATTTCTTTAGTTTGAGAAATAATGGAAAAGGATCTTGATTAAATTGAATGGCTTGTTTAATTTGAAATTTAATCCTTTTTACTTGGGACCTTTTGCCCCCTTTTCTGGGCATGAATATAGATTAAAGGAAATCCTATTGCCACTCTTTGGCATCAACAGTTAAGGAGAGGAGAACTCCCGTTGCCACACTGTTTGGCAGCGACAAGAATCAGGAAATTTCTGTTGCCACGCTATTTGGCAGCGACAGTTAAGGGTTGTGGAATTAAAGGTTTTTAGTGTAAATTAGTTTAAGAAATAGAATTTAAATTACCTTTATTCAAGGAGACTTTCCTTACAATCTTGATTTTAAGATTCAAATTGCAGTTAAGATCTGTCTTAGGTCAGAATTTTTAAAGACTATTAGCAATGACAACTACTAATTCCCAACAACAACTGGCTATCGATGATCTTTCACTCTTATTTATATTCAAGTGGCAAGAACCCCCCGCGCGAGTTTCTCACCACTTCTTTTGTCTTTATGTTTGAAGGAGGAGGAAGGTCTTATCACTAGGTGTAATTTTATCCCTTGTGAACCGCGGCCTGACAACCGTCTCCCCATTAGAAATCGGATAATTAATCAATATCGATAACATTCTTGGCTATTTAAAGATTGATTGAATTCAATTTTGTTCGCACGAACACCTTCCCCCTTAAGTCATACGTGGTACGTTAGTAGGGAGGTAATATATACTCTTGCCCCAGGGATCTCGCTTGCGGTTACGCGGGGTCGGGGGGGGCTTCGCTGCCGCGGGGGGAGCGCCGTAAGCGGTGGGCGCGGGGGTCGAGGGACGGTGTAAAGGTTCATCGGAGGGGGGGCTATGCGGGGGGAAGCGAAAACTGGGCGAGAGGGGGTGAGCGACGCGAGGGGAACACTTGACGGAAGGTTGGGTGCGTCAGGGCCGCCAACGGGGGCTCGTAGCGGGGATTTGGGCATTTTCCGAGAGGGCGTTCGGAGCGGCGCTCGCGCCGTTACCGACGGCGGTTTAGGATAATCGCGGGCCGATATTTTTCGTTCGTTTGTTTTTCGTTTTAAATTTTTATTTCTGCTCGCGCGCGCGCGCGCGCGTTCGGGCGCGTCCGAACTCGTTCGAACTCGTTCGAGGTCGCTCGTCCGAACGTTTCGGGGAGAGGGATGGGTGGGAGAACGACGCGTTCCGGGACGGTTCGTTTCGCGGGGGGAGGGGTGTGTCGCGCGCCCGTCGTCGTCGTTTCGTTGTGTTTTTTGTTTTTCAACTCTCGGTCCGAAGGTCGTTTCGATCCCGCGGCGGGGCGACGGGCGGCACGTGGTTTTCCCGACTCGTCGGAATCGATGGAGATGACTCATCGTCTAGTCGTTCGATCGACGCGCGAAAATAGATTTTTTTTTTCATTCATTCATTCACCTCGCGTTCGAACTCGGCGTCGCGGACGCTCTCGCCGTTTCCTTATTTGGTCTCGTCTAGCGCGGTTTTTCCCCACCCTTTTGTCTCGCGGTTTTTTTTTCCCGCCCGTCCCCGACGCGACGCGTCGATAGAGAGAGAGAGAGATCGAGCGAGACGACGACTCTCGTCCCTTCGTTCGCGACAATTCTTTATATTTTTTTTTCCATTCACCTCGCGTTCGACCTGTAATTCACGATTCGCGATATATTATGTAACGCGCGTTCGAACTCGGCGTCGCGGTCGCCGCGACCGCGGAGATGGGTATACGGATTTGGGGAAAAAAGGGGGAAACGGAAAGAGAGAGCGCACAGATGAGATACGCATATAGTTTTTTATTTATTCAAAAAAATAATACAAGCGCTTTTACATTGTTTCGCTCGCGCGAATATATGCATTTCGTAGACGCGACATCGTTATAAGGAGTCGAAACATAGAGCGGCTATCTCGCAGTCGACGATGTTGTCAGGATCGAAGAAATCGCTCTTCTGTATCTCAGGCTGAATCGCAGTTTCCATTTTCATCGCGGCGGCGGCTATCTCCCGATAGCGCTCAAACTTAGCGTCGACCTCCTCGGTCGCCGCGCTCAGCGCACGGATGACGCGATTCACGCAAAATTGGAGATTGTACAGCTTGAGCAGGGTTGTGCGCACCATCGCCACGCGAGCCAGGTTGGGTAGTTCCATACGTACGATCGGCCCGTTGTTGATCACTCCGAATCGCATTGTCATCCCTCCGATCGACATTGGCGAAGGGGGGTGAGTTACGTCGGCAAGAGCGCGTTCCATGCACGACAATACGTCGCGTTTGCGCTCGATCAGTCCTTTCCACATGTCGAGCGTCAGGGAGATTTCCTTTCCCTGTTTGTCCCCCAGGGCGATATCCACGTACGAAGGCGTGCTATGAATACTGTACCACGGTGTCTTGATAGTGATACCTATGGCTATGTACTTGTAGCCAGTCGCCGTCAGCAGATAACGCGTCGTCAGGATGCGCACAGGGGGCAATTCGACGGGAAAGTTTGAACGAAACTCCTGATGATGACGACGACGATCGTCCTCGACGGGCGCGTCGATTGGGGGATGAGAGCTGCGACGCGATTCCTGGCGACGAGGAAGATAATGGCGATCGTCCATCGAACTGATCCTCCGCCTTTTATTGCCGTTGTCGTTCGCCTCCGAATCCGCCGTCTCCGTAGGAGAAATACTCCTCGGCGCGGGTCGATCGGCCAATGTCGAGAACATTTCGCGCCGCGGTAACCGTTTTTTTCTGATTGTTTTTCCGACGCGTCGTATTCAACCGACGACGCGACACTGATGCCTTGGAAGGGACACGTCGGTATAAGTAGGAAAGATCTGACTTATGTCGCGCGTGGCGCGGTGTGGGAAATTTGCGCGGTAGTCTACTTCCTTCGGCGAATGCGAAAATCGGAGAGCCGAACTCCGGTGTTGTCATCGTTCCAATAATCGCTCGCCGACATTAGCGAGTTATCGTCGAGGCGTACGATTCGATCGAGGAGGTCGCGCAACTGCTGCAGCAGGTCGGCCTTAGGGCAGACGATATTCAGTATCCGCAGATCGAATTTACCGGCTGACGAGACGGTCCTCGTAAATTCGTTGAATTTGTAGAACTGCGTCCGAGTGGTGAAGTACAGATTGCCGTCGATGTAGCGGAATATCGACGTCACGCCTTTCGGTATTCCGGGAAACGTGTTCTCGAGGGGCGTAAATTTGGCGACTCTCTTGTCTTGGTCGCATTCGTCTATCTCGCCCACCGCGTTACCGTTGAACACCACGTACGAACGTCCTCTGTGGGTGTTCACCGCTCCGTTGATCAGCGCGTTTTCGGGAAATCCGAGTTCTTGCAGGGTCTTCGGCCAACCTGGCCGTAGACTAAATTCCGGATATTGAACCAAGTATACCAAATTATCTACGAACACCATGATATCGCCGGACGGGGATTGATAGGCAGCGCTCACGCGCGTGTAATTGTCGTGAAGAAAGCTCATCTGATTCGAGAGGGCTAAAGGTCCGTTGTACGTCCTACCGTCCAGATCGACCGACCAAACGTAACGTTTGTACGAGATGTACATTCGATTTTCCACAATCAATATCCCGTTCACGCGATCGAGGCTGCACAGGTCCGGCGACGGCGGCGGCGGCGGCGACGGCGCTGGCGTCCGACGCGGCTTATCGTTCTGAATTTTTTCACCGTACAAACGTTGAATGTCGGCGATGTCGGTTTGGTCGAGCTTCACCGGATACTGCAGGTCCGGCTGTATCGCGAACATCACCGATGTTTTGCGCCTGTTGTGCACCAATCCGAGGGAGTGGCCGATCTCGTGCGTCAGCGTGTAATGCAGGGAAAACTTATCCGCGGGATGTTTGTTGACGTAAATGTGCCACGGCTCGTCCCCGTCGACGTGCACCTCGGAAACGAATCCCGCTTGGTCCGTCGGGAGAGACGCGTGAGCGAGCACGTTGCCGGGGCCGTCGAAGTTGACCGAGCACAATTCTCCGTTTACCTCGGCGATCGTGTTATAGTGTACTAGGCGTCGCCAAGATATTATAATGTCGGCATTCAACGTTTCGGAGCGTTCGAACGTCAATGCAGAATGCTGCGACCACAGGTCGAACGCGGCCTGCGCCGTGCTCAGCTCGTTCTCGTCGGCTAAGTGAAAATGCCACGTTAGGTGCGTCTTCGGCCATTTGGACAGGCTCGCTTTCGTTCCGTGTTTCAGGATATCTCGGAAACCGCATCGCGGTTTACTCATGAATTGCAGCGTTTCGTTGTTGGGTGTTCCGTCGCCGGGTAAATCGTAGTACTTCTGAAACTCCTTGACGGCTTTGCGAAGAACGTCGTTTCGTCTCTGAGCCGGAACCGCGTCCACGTCGTTGGACAGATATCCGTATTTCTGCAGGTAGTCGAACGTGAACGCGTAATTGTCGTCCGTAATTGTGGAATTGATGCACGCCGCGGCGTTAAAACACGCGGTTAACGCGATTATGTACGCGAGCCGCATCGTCGAGAGCGAGAGAGAGAGAGACGGTGAAACCGCGATGACGGCGCGTCGCGGTTTGAGCGCGATCTCGACGAGCGCTCCGAATGCGAACGTTTGCGCGATGACGCTCGTTAGCGACAACGCGGATAGGTGGCGGCGCGGCGGGGGGTCTCGGGCGTTAAAAAAAAAATGCGTCGAAGATCCCAACGGATGAGTCGGCCCGATAAGGAAAAATGCGTTAATTACTTTTCTCGATGCGTATCTTCCATCGATTTATATTTTCCTCACGCAATAAAATGCTATTGAGTCCGGCGGATGAGTCAGCTTGATAAAGACAATGCATCACTTATTTTCCTCGATGGGTATTTTTCATCGATTTATAATTTTCTCACGCAATACAATGCGTATTTTTCATCGATTTATAATTTTCTCACGCAATACAATGCTATTCTTAGTATATTTTTCTATCGCAACACTCATGGCCAACACCCTTTTTTTTACCATATATAAGAACTCGATACTAGACTTGAGCGTAGTCTATCCGTAGTCTTCGAGTGAACTCAAGACGATGGAGAAAATTAACGAATTAAAATGCGTGTGTGATATATTACAAAATCAAAATACAGCTCTGACGAGGGAGATTGAGGATTATTGCAACATGGTGCGACAGTTGCAGCAGCGCGTGAAGTGTTTAACGGAAAAGGTGCCTCCCTTTTTGCATCTCACCGTTCACGTAGACGAGGACGCCGCAATGCTCGAAAGAACGTGAGTATCGCTTTCAAACGCGAAATTATTTCTTATAATATAATCAAACGATAAATTTTATATTTGTGTATATTTATAATTATTTATATTTTTTATTCATATTTATATTTGTTTATATGTATTAATTGTAATTTGTGCGTAGGGCTATCATTACGTCCTGGGTGAAAAAATCTCGGAACCAGATCAGATTCTTCGTGACGAAACTTCATGGGATGCATAGGGACATCGCGCGGCTGGACTCGCGCGAAGAGGCGGGTCGTCGCGAGAGAGACGACGACGAGGGGGGGAATTCTCCGAACCTGAGCTGCCAAGAAACAGTGACCGACAACGACGATGTTCCCGTCGCCGTATGTTGCGTCTCCCAATGTGATAAAAATGCGAAAAAAATGTGAAAAACGATATATTGAAAAAAAATGTTATTAAATGACAGAAGTTTATGTATAAATATGCTATATAATATTGTATTACAAATAAAATATTAACAGTGAAATCAAATGTTTTAACGATATCGCGTTTTCTTCACCGCTCGCTTTCGCACTCGATCTGACGCTTGGCGTTATCGCTCGCTCGCTCGCTTGCGTTCCTAACCGCATCTCGCGCCGGAGCCCCACTCCCGTATCGCGCTCTCGCTTTCGCTCGCCGTTTCTCTGTTTGTCGCGTTCCCGCGACCGGCCATTGTTACGCGCTGCCGCGACCGACCATTGTTACGCGCTCGGTAGCATATAATGTATACGTATATAAATACGGAGGTGATATGCGAAAAGAGGAACACCGTTTGTCATAGATTTTACGTCGATCTTTATTCGATAAAATATAGATAGAAGAATATATATGATACAATGGAGTAAAAATAAACGATTAAACACAATATGTACAAAATAAAAAAAAACGAGCAACGCAATAAGATAAAACGATTAATACGTTAATAAAATAAAAATTATAATAAACCAGTAATATATAACGTTTGTTTTTTACAAAAATTGATAAAGTATTTCAATTCGCTGAGTCGATGTTGGCGAAACATTCGCGTCGCTCGATCCACCAATCGCGCAATTTCATCACGTTCTCCATGGCGCAGCACCGTTGGTGACGCCGGCAGCGAAACGCGCGATCGGTGTGAAGAGACTCCAACCGATCGACGTCCTCGTATTCCGCATCGACGGTCACGATCGTCGCGTCGACGTCGCCGAGAATCTCCTGCAGCCATTTCTTCTTCTCGAGACCTTTCACGTAGATTCGCGCGTCGGGCGTCTCCTCCGTCTCGCGCAACTTGTCCAAGTTGTCGCGCACCGCGCGTCTAATGATCGTTTTTGCCCGGCGATAATCCGTGTCGCCGTCTTCCCAACAAAGGCCGTGATGGTTCGCTATCAACCAACTGGCTCTCGCTTTCTCGGAGTTCGTCAACAGATTCCAACTCATCGGTGCGTGAAACACGTGATGCACGAGCACGCGTGTCTCGCTTCGCAACACGGCCACCTCCTTCACGACGAATTTGTCGCCCACCGTGAATCCTTGCAGGTCGACGAAGATCGTCGTTGTCGTTGCCGCTGTCGCCATTGCGTCGCCGCGCGTTCGAAAAAGATTAAAGAACAGACGTTCGTTTCACGTTGCTCGTTCCGAGCAGACTGAGAAACGATGGAAGGAATCCGCGAATTTATATATTCCTCGTTTCCGGGATAAAAATAACCTCATAACCATATTTGTCCGTTTCCCAGATGAGGTATTCTCGCAATCGCATTTTCAGTTTCTCGAATAAGGTATTTCCACAATTTCAATTTTCTTTAGATAATTTTGCGCACCACGTTGGTCAGCGGACTGTACTCGATGACTCGATCGTGAACGATGAGACAAAAAGCTGTTGTTTTCGGCGGAACGTTTTCCTTGTTCTCGAACTCGATGCGCACGTCCACGGTGGCGCTCTTCACCGATTCGTTTTGACGAGAACAATCGATCACCGCGAGCGGAGCTACCCGCGCGAATTCGCGCGGGGAAAAGAGCGCGTCGTCGCGACCGTTCCCGTAATACGCTCCTCGAAATTTCGCGTACATCTCGTACAGCACGGCGAACTTGTCGCTCTCGAAATCCACATTCACGTCGTCGTAGGGATAGAATTCCGAGTTGAGATACAATTTCACGTTGACGAGCGCGCAATGATCGAACCTCGAGGCGTCGCCCGCGAATTCGTTTCGCCGTCCGGTCTGCAGCGCGAATATGACGTATCGCGGTTTCTCCAATTGCGGCGCAGCTTTCACGGCCCACGAATGCTTGGTCGTGCTCTGCAGCAGGGGAAATTCGTACAGATCCCAAGAGCGAAAGCCCGCGCTCAGAAATCGTCCGCTCTCCAACGTTCGCAACAGCGATAATTTAGTCACGTCGTTCAGCGCCACGTGAGGCATACGCCATTGCACTTTCAACAACGTAATTTTAGGATCCTTGGCCGGATCTCTCGGCACGGTTTTCTTCGGATCTACGACGCAGTTGTGGTCGCTACGAGAGCGTATCAGGATAAGTTCGTGTCGCGCGTTTATCACCACGCGTCTGTAGTCCTCGCAGAAACCCAAAAGAATATTCAAAGGTACGCAAAAGTTGAATTGATGGGACGCGTTGTTCAAATTCGATTTGTTCGTCGGATAACTCCATCCAGCGTTCTGCAGTTTTCTGGCTCGTTCGACGGTCAGCGACACGTAGTTCTTTATCGTGCTGGTTATGCCGACGTTTCTACACCGGTCGATCTCCACGCCGTCGAGCTCGTATCGAATTTCGTCGAACATAAACGCGACGCAGTTGTTGACTAATTTCGCGTATTGTTCCTCATTCGTCGCGCCGTCGTCGTTGAGTCGTCCTTCGACGTATAGGAAACTGTCGCACGGCAGTGTATACAGATCTTGCTGCTGTATGGGTATTCGTATCTCGTCGTTGTGTCCGAACGTTGTGTTGACGTACGGGTTATACGTGTGAGTCTCGATTCCGACGATGCGCTCGTCGAAGATCGGCTCACCGCCGATACTCAGGATGTCGGCCATGATTTTTCTTTTCGAGGTAGAAACGACTCGACGGTGACGCGTTTCTCACGGCGAGACCCAACGATCGTAGGAATCTGACGTTGGCGTTGCTGAGAACGGATCCCCCTTCTCCGCCTCTTCTCTTTCCAACGCTTCCGATCTTGTCGTAGAACGGGCTAGCTCGCTCGTTCGTACAATTCGCGCTAGATCCGTTCAGAACGAGCATCCCTCTTCTCGCTCACTCTTTCTTCAGGGATACGCGCGCACACACACACACTAATCGTGACGACGACGTACGTGCAATCTGATCGTTATCTCCTCGCCGCGAAAGTCGATCAGCCGATCTTTCTGATCCACGACTCGCACCGTGATATCGGTGACATTTCGCGCGACGATCGGGAGGTAAATGATCTGCGTCGGAGTCTCCGACAATTTATATCCCGGTGGAACTTTCGGCGCGAATTCGTGTATCGCGTGCACCGAGCGTCCGTTGCTGTACGCTCCCGCGGTGATACTGCACTCGATGCGAATTATGTTCACGCTCATGACGTCAACGGGTCCGTCGGAAACGTACCATTTGTTCGGTTTGAGGATACGATCGCTCGAGAAACCCAAAAGAGAACCGATGTTGTTCGGTTTTGTAAAATTCACTCGGTAGGCGCACTTTATCTCGCTTCTCATGGTATTCTCGTTGGCGCGAAGATCGAGCACTCTGTCGCCACCGTCGTCGTCGTCCCCGTACATGTCATAACCGTCGCCATTGTTGTCATCGTCGTCGTCGTCGTCGTCGTCGTCCACGTATGCGCGATAACTCTCGTCGTCGGTTTTGTCCTTCTCCGTTCGGTTTTTTTCTTTTACCCGTCCAGCGTCGTCGGTTCGCGATTTTCCTCCTTTCTCCTTACTTTTGTCTCTCTCGCGGACGCGACGTTCGCGATGGAGAAGAGCGGCGCGCAGATATCTGCTCACGGCTCGCAGCTCGTACGAACCTTCCGGAACGACGATTCGCCGGTCGTCCTCGCCGTAGTAGAAGCGATTGTTCGCGGACGTAACGTTCGGTATCGAATTGTACGTTTCAAAAGTCGCCAAACCCAGCTCGTATTCGCCGTCGCTCAGATCCAAAGCGGGAAAATGACTCGCCGTGAGAACGCTGCCGGTCCCGGTCAACGTGAGCGTCAGCGACATCGCGGGAGAACGTCGATCGTCCGCCCGCTCCCCCCCAATCGATCTCGCGAAGAAATCGCAGGCACAGCTGTCCGCAGATTCTCTGATCGAATGTCTGGAACGCGCGACGATTGTACGTCACGATCGTGCTCTCGTCGCCACCGTCGCCGAGATACCGCGCGAGATCCCTCGGGGGACGGAGATTTCCAAACGCGTCGAAGTAGATCGCCGAGTTCCCTTTTTTCGCGTAAGCGACCCAATGCGTGCCCGGGCCCACCGCGTCGTCGAGATTCACGATGCCGCACTCCGCGCGTCGCACCCTCGTCGGCAGAGCGTCGCGCATGAACACCCCGCGGAAGAACGGCACGCGCAGGCGACGCGCCGCTCGATCGAGCTGTTCGTCGGTCGTGACGCCGTACGGAAGTAGACGCGTTAACCTCGCCTTTTTACGCGAGGTTTTTTTTTTTGACCGACTCTCCTCGCGCCACTTCCGCGCTTCTTATACGGCGCGAGGTACAACCCGCGACCCTCCATCGCGCGATTGTGTCGCTGCAATTCGTCGATCTGTTTTTGCGCCGCTTTGTTGGCGCTCACCGCTTTGGCCACGCTGGCCGCGCCACCGATCAAGGAACCGAGAGCGCCCAACATCGGTAGAAAGGGCAAGAAGCCGCCGCGTTTCGCCGTCGGAAGTATCCTCCGCTTCTTCCTTCTCGTCTTCGCGCTTCTCCTCAATCCCGTTCCTTTTCTCGTTTTCCTTTTGCGTTCCATACCCATGCCCAGCTTCGTCTTCGTCTTCATAGCCGCCCATATGGCCGCCGCGGCGAGTTTCTCACCGGCCGTGGAATCCTTCGCGGTGACGCGCTCGCGCGCCCTCTCGGCGAGCCGTCGATCGGCGACGTGTCGCTCGGCGAGCTCGCCGCTTCGCGAATACGCGACGTCGTGCTCCCGACACGCCGCGTCCAACGGATTGATGCCTTCTTCACCGCGCGCTAGTCTCTTCGCTAGACGCGTACCGGGCCCGCAGAACTGATAACCGGGTATGTGCAGTTCGAAGGGAAGAGCGTTTATCGCGCGATTGAGCAGACCGGTGCCGCGCATTCGGTCGCGGTTGCGCGAGGAGCATTCGCTTCTTATTAGTTCGAACGGGAAATCGAAGATACACCGTTCACAGGGCGAAAGCGATTGCACTCGTGGCAGTCTTTGATGAGCGGCGGCGGACCGTCTATGTGCGTTCGTTGCCACGGACGATTGTAGTGTCGCATGCACGGGCGATATCTCTGCACCTCGGAATCCGCTTGTATATGTTCCGGCAAACGATCCCACAACAGGTTCACGTATCTCCCAAATTGACGCAACAGAAGGACCTTCGGAATATATTGCAACTCTTCCGCCGTTAGATTGAGAATTTCGTAACCGTCCACCAGTATGGGAAACACACCACTGTGAGACATCTCACCGATGCGCGCGAACGATTCGTTGATTGTAGAAAATAGAAATTTTTTTTATCTACCGATACGACGACACGCTCGCGCTACTTATACCCGCGCGCGAGGCGTTTGCGCACGCGTGACAAAACGAAACGACGTCCGCGCTTCCCCCTCTTCTTTTCCAACGATCGAGAGACTCATCGCGAACGAACCGAGCGAAAAAACTCGAGGGAGAAAAAGAGAGAGAAGGCAAACATGCGATTCGTGCGACAGACGGCGACATTAGGAGTCTCGAATCTGGATCGCAAAACGTCGGCGGGGTCGGCCGCGACCGAGAAAGGAAACGGAGAATCGCGCCGGCACGGTCCTCTCCTTCCGAACGTCATCCGTTGCATCATTTGCGGTCCCTCCAATTGCGGTAAGACGAACGTTCTGCTGAGTCTGCTCGAACAACCGCACGGTCTTCGTTTCGAGAACGTATACGTGTACTCGAAATCTCTGCAACAACCGAAGTATCGATATCTCGAACGATTGTTCGAGCCTATAGACGAGATCGGTTATCACGCGTTTTCCGACAATCGCGACGTCGTTCCGCCCGACGAGGCGCTTCCCGACTCGGTTTTCATCTTCGACGACGTGGCCTGCGACAAGCAAGACAGAATGAGGGAGTACTTTTCTATGGGTCGACATTCGAATATCGATTGCTTCTATCTCTGTCAGACGTACGCCAAGATACCGAAACATCTCGTGCGCGACAACGCAAATTTGCTGATCCTGTTCAGGCAGGACGGCACCAATCTGCGACACGTGTACGACGATCACGTGAACATCGACATGTCGTACGACGAATTTCGCGCCTTCTGTCGCGAGTGTTGGCGACGCGCCTACGGTTTCGCCGTGATAGATAAGGACAGCGCGTTGCGAGGCGGACGGTACAGACGGGGCTTCCACGATTTCGCCGTGCTGTAGGGTCGATCAGTGCGCCTCGTCGAACGACGCGAGTATGAGCGCGATCGCGGAGGAGAGAACCGCGCGAGAGATAGCCAAGACGCGCGCCTCGATTCGCAGAAAATACGCCGCTCTCAGGGCCGGAAAAATGGAGAGCGAGATCGCTCTGGAAAAGAGGTACGAGCCTATCGTCAAACCTCTGAAACGGCTCGCCGACGACATGGAACGCAGAGGTAAAGGACCGGGCAAAATCGACGACGACGACGGTGCTAGCTTTGCGTTCCCGAAAAAGATGAAAGCGACGAAGAGAGCGAAGAAGGACAGCGAAAACGGCGACAACGACGACGACGACGACGCTGGCGCCGACCTGGAGCGCGATTACTGGGAGGACGACGACGTATTCGCGCCAATAGGGACAACCGCGACGGCGGAAAAAAGAGAGTCGCGTCCGGCACGGCTGAGTTCGGCTCCCGCGACGACGACGACGACCGCGACGAGCTCCACGCCGATCCGCGACGATTTGATCCAGTTTTTACCCACAGAACGCGAGATCGTATCGGAAACGACGACTCCGCCTCCCACGTTGGAGACGTCCGCCGGGAAATCTTTGAGTACGGCGGAAAGTCGCGACGTTCTGACTAGCAAACTAGGACCGTTGGGGCAGAAATACTTGGGCGCTCTTCTGGGCGGCGACAAAAACAAGGAGCTCGACACCGTTTACGGAGTACATTTCGGCGAGAAAGGCGCGATGCTGGGAAACAAGCGATTCAAGCTGAAACCAGATGACACCATGGTCATCGACGGTGTACCGTACAAAGGCACGCGCGGCTTGTACGAGTTGATCTTCATGGGAAAACCCGACCCTAAAATCTACACGGAGAAGGACAAATTAACGTACAGGAGCATACTGTTTTCCACCAGCGCTCACAAACGCGGTAGCATAGCCGACAATCCCGTCAAGGGCAACAAGGGACCGAAGTATAAAAATATAATAGCGCCGCTCGTAAACCTGTCTCTCACAGTTAGAACTACGAAGGGTGCCGGGTTACCGTCGGCCATGCGACTGACCGACAACACTATCGATTACGTTCACTGGGACGATCCCAACGAGCTGGTCGATAGACTTCGACTGCTGGACGCCTCTCGTCGGGCCGGCAACGACGCTCACGACAACGAAATCCTGTCGATAATCGAGGAACTTCGCGAGGCCGGCTTCGTCATAAATTGATCGGTCGCGTCGGACGCGACGTCAGTGCGAGTCGCGCGCCCGCCAGCGCGATGTCCGTGAACAAATTCGGCATGTCTCTGACGAATCGGGACAGCGGAGACGGAGTCGACGGTGCGTCCGCGGTGAGATTGCGCTCCTCGATCGAGTCCCTGCGCAATTACGCGCGCAACAACGCGCTCTTCGTGAACGAGGATTTTTACGACGCGAAGGAGCGCAAGATACGAAGAGTGGCCGCGCCGGAGATCGGCACCGACGCGACGAACAGGAGCTTCGTAGAGGACGCGATTGGACAGCTGAAAAGCGTTTTGATCGAAGAGATCAAGAATAACAACGCGATCCGAGATTTGGTGAACGGAATCGCGGCGCTGGAAAGCGTCGCGCTTCGTTTGAACGCTCAGGATTCTTACGACGCGTCGGGGCGCAAGATACGACGCGTAGCCGCGCCGGAGGTCGGCACCGACGCGGCCAACAAGAGGTTCGTCGAGGGAGCGATCGCGGAACTCGGAAAGACTTTGAGCGACGTGAAGAATACCGCGGATAGGCACGAGGTTGAAATCATCGCGATCAAAACCGTTTTGAAGATTATCAAACAAAATGAGCGTGGAAAAACGTAGACTCGTCGAAGAATTGCACGCGCCGGCGCGAAAAAATTTTCCTCGCCGCCGCGTCGTGGTGCGCGGTTACGACGACCTGTGGCAGGCCGACGTGGTCGAGATGCGCCCCTATTCGCGCGCGAACGCGGGCCACAATTACATTCTGACGGTCATCGATGTGCTGAGCAAGTACGCCTGGGCGATCCCGCTCAAGAGCAAGGGCGGAAAAGAGGTCGCGACGGCTCTCCGAAAGATCTTTCGCGAGGACGCGCGACACCCCAGGAATCTGCAAACGGACAAAGGAAAGGAATTCTACAACGCCGACGTGCGCAAAATCCTCGACGAGCGCGAGGTGAATCACTATTCCACGTATTCGGTGATGAAAGCGTCGGTGGTGGAGAGATTCAATCGCACGCTGAAAAACGACATGTGGAAACTCTTCACGCTTCAAGGATCGTACAGATGGATAGACTCGCTGCCGCGCCTCTTGTCGAATTACAATCGTCGCAGACACAGAACGATCCGAATGCGTCCGGCGGACGTGACGCCCACCGTCGCCGAAAAATTGCTGCGCACGGTGTACAGTCGCGCGAAGATAGCCGCGCCGGCGAAATTTCGAGTCGGCGATCCGGTGCGCGTGAGCAAATTCAAAACGATCTTCGAAAAAGGCTACACTCCCAATTGGACCACCGAGATCTTTCGCATAGCCAAAGTACAAAGGACCAATCCCGTTACGTATCTGCTGAAAGACGTTCGCGAAGAAGCGATAGCCGGAGGATTCTACGAACACGAGTTGCTGCGCGTCTCCAATCCCGACGTTTATCTCGTGGAGAAGGTTCTGCGCAAGCGCGGCAATCGAGCGTTCGTGAAATGGTTGGGAATGGACAGTTCGCACAATTCGTGGATAGATAAGGCGTCTGTGTTGTAAAAAAAAAGAAATACTTAGACATTAGTAGACAACGCTTACTTTATTGTTAATAAAGGTTTACACATTCGTCGATTTGTTTCTTACGTGTTATTGATTTTTACGATAAAACAATTTTTAAAGCGTACAATATTGTTTCACCCCTTTTTTTTTTACAACGGTATTTTGTAATGTCCCCACGGAAGCGTCTCCTCGCCGTTCGACGTCACGTATCGCTTGTCGTCGTGCGGACTGAGGGCTAGTTTTTGCTCCGACACGGTGTTAACCTCGTGCAGCGTCGAGCGTATGCACGACTGGCGCGTCTTCAACTCGCGCGCGTTCCGCAGACACTCCACGTAATCCTCGAACGTGATCTTCTTCGCGACTACGTTTCTCTTGACGCCCTTTATTCTCTTGGTGTCGTCGCGTCCGAGTACCTTGTAAGTGTACATCTTTGCTCTGAGGCCCACGAATTCCGTCATGATCGCGCCGTTGTTCTCGTCCTTCATCAAACCTGGCACCTTCTTGTTGACGCGCGGCATACCGTGCGCGTTGTTCTCCGCGTAATCGCTCGTGTCGAACCTGTGCACGTCGCGTTTCATATGCTCGTACACGTCTTCGCACTCCAGCGAATAAATCAGACTGTCCGTATCCGTGTAGG
This sequence comes from Temnothorax longispinosus, assembly GCF_030848805.1. Classification (NCBI taxonomy): domain Eukaryota; kingdom Metazoa; phylum Arthropoda; class Insecta; order Hymenoptera; family Formicidae; genus Temnothorax; species Temnothorax longispinosus. Next base: position 13,831,532 of record NC_092358.1, read on the forward strand.
CAATTCGACAACGGTCGCGATAAAGCGGCACCATGTAGTCGTAGTGAAACTCGTAGAGACGCGTCTTGGATATCTCGAGAATAGACATACCCACGTAGATCGGCTTGTAGAATTTTACCTCGAGCCTTCGCAGCTCGATCGCCACCAGATTCTCCGAAAAGACGCTCCTGCTGTGAAAGTTCGGCTTAGCGATCAACGCCTCCGCGCCGTATCTCCCGTCCCATCGCGTCACGAGACGCACGTCCACGTGATCGCGCACGTTTTCCATAGTCTTGCCGAAGACGGCGTTGTTCATCAGTTTGTACAAATTCCGTTCGAAATCGTTGCTCGCGCGCGTCCTAAGCGCGGTGTTCAGCTCGATGTAGACGCGAAGCCACGGCGACTGGGCGAATCGTAGAACGCGACGAACGCGCGTCAAACGCATACCTAGTCGCAAACATAGCTGCAGGTTTCGATAGTGCGTCACGTAACGCGATTTGTCGTACAGAGTGGCGAGCAATTTTTCCTGTCGCTTGCCGGGCGGTTTGTCGCGCGTCGGGCACAACGGCAGATCCGCGTGGGTGTCGTGCAGGTCTCGCGGGTACTCGAGATCCACCTCCAAAATGTAACCGACGTCGCTGTCCGTCGGCACGGTCGTCGCGTCGAAATTCTCAGGATCGTCGAGCCACTGAAAATTTGCGTAGGGCAACGATTCGCTCATAGCCCAGCCGTACAGATTGTTCACGTCGTAATACATGAGATACGTAGTGGGCTGGGACGAGTCGTGCGTCGATACGTGCCTGTTATTGGCTCGCGCGTACCTGAGCGAACATTGACTGAGGCCGCCGCGTATTCCGCGTTCCACGAACAGCACCATGTCGATGTCGGTGAGCAGCTCGAAACGCACGCCGGTGTACCTGAGCATGGCGTCCCACGTGTACCCCGGCAACGTGTAGTAATGCGCGGGATCGAGCCCGTAACTCGTCGAACACGCGTCCCGAAAATTTTCAAATATATCCGCCAGAAGAAGCACGTCGGTCTTGAGATACAGATCGCTGTACTCGCCGAGATCTCGCACGCGAAAACGTCGCCAGACCCTCGTCGCGTGCTCGTAGTCGCTCTCGCTCGCGGTCTCGTCGGTCAGAGAGCTGTAAAAGGCCTCGCGCGGCGGAAGCTCGGTATCCCGCAGTTTGTCCGCACCGTCGACGTACTCGTACGGAAACACACCCTTGCGAGTGAGCAGATCGAAATCATCCGCGCTCAAATCCGCGTATTCCGAACGCGTGATTCTCAGCTTGTCCCTGTTCAGATAGGACGCCAGGGTTTCGATACTCGCCGCTAAAAATTTATACGAGTCCACGAATCGAAGCTTCACGTACCGATCCCATTTTCCGTCCGTCTGCGTCTCCTTAACGGTCTTCGAGAAAGATATGTAGCTTTCCTTCGTGAGCGGCAGCAGATCGATCCCGCCCTCGAAATCGTTCGCGATTTTCTCGACGACGAAGTGCGCGTCGTAACCCGACAAATTGTGAAAGAACACGGGAATCACGTAAACGTTTCTGTAATTCAGATTGCAACGAGAATGCGCCGGACCTCTGTAACGTCCGGTTAGGTGACAGTGATCCCGCACGCGATTGTCCTCCGGTTGAAACGGTTTTCCGCACACGTGACAATGAGTCGCGAGCAGAAATTCGCTTTTCTCGTCCTCCGTGAGTTCCACCATCGCTACATTGGTGGAAAATATATTCTTAACGTGACGCGCGAGAACGCGAAGCTCGTTCACGAACCACGAAACGCAATCCTCGCCGCGACGATATCTATACGCGGACGCGGTATCGTCGTAGGTGCAGCACAGATAGTAGCCCACGCTGAACGGTACGTGACGCTGATAAGCGTATCTTTCCGTTCTCGGGCCCCCCTCGACGTTTTCCCTCTCCCGTCGTTCGAGAAGACACTCCAAATCCGCGTACACCACGAAGGGAAGTCGCTCCTTTCTGTCGTAATTGTCGAAAGACAGCCACTTGTCGCTCTCGTTCGGGAGAACGACGGCGCAGTCGTTCATTCGGCCGCAGTCGACGCTGTGGGCGACCAACTTGTCGCGCGTATAGAAATAGTGTAGACATCTGCGAAATAACGTGCGAGCAATTACTGCGTGTATGTAAAAAAAAAAATAACGCCTCGTCTTTTCCTTGTTCCTCGCGTTCTTTTTTTTCATTTCATTTAATTTCATTTCTTTTACCTACCGATCGCAAACGTGCTTCGCGCACCGACTTGCGGTCAATTGCGAATTCACCAATCGCGACAGATTCTTTATCCAGGCGAAATGGCCCCTGTTGACGTCGCGCAGCGTATCGCGCAGATACAGCAGATTTACGTGCCTGTCCCGCTTATCGTCGGTCAACCGCAGAGGCACGATCGCGTTGTAGTCGGCGCCCCGGCCGAACTTAGCTTTCTTTTCAATTTCTTCCCGAGTTGTAAACACGTTGATCGATACGTCGTTCTGACGTTCGAATTTTCCGATCTTTTTCAGATCTATTGGAAAATCGATCCCGTCGAGATTCAGCACCGTCGCATAATCGGGATACGAGCCGCATCGTTCCGCGTGTCGCTCAGCGGGGTACAGAGCGGCGACCACCGCGCGCGCGAAACACGTGTCGTTCTCCGACATCACGTTGACCACCGCCTTTTTAAGTCTTATACCCAGCGGTATTTTCATCCAACATCCCACGCGCATGGGATTACACTTGTTCACGTTCACGATTAGGTTCAATATTCGCGACAACGCCCATCCGCTGTCGCGTTCCTGAAATTCTTCCAGCCGCGTTAGAATCGCGTCGCGCACGTGCCTATCGTACCACTCGCTCAGATCGGACCCTGGGACAAGCTGTTCGTTCCGCGTAGCGATACTCTTCACGTCGGTCCTAACGTCCGCTACGAATTCCCCGTTGAATATAACGTTGACCTTCAGACACCCGTGTTCGGTCATATTATCTCGCACCTTTTCGAGCACGGTGCCCTTCGCGTCGTCGAGAAATCGCGCGGGCTCGATGTACGTCGAGTTCGTCACGGCGCCGGTCAGCACGCGACGTCGGAACGCCGCGTCGATCTCGATCCATGAGAAACCTCTGTCGCTGCTGCCGCCGCTACCACCTTCCCCTCCGTCCAAGCCGGCACCTACGGCGCGTTCGAATCGTCGACGCAGATCCTCCCTCGAACCTTCCAATCGCGCTATCAGAGCCACCAGAGCGCTCACGGCTCCCGTGTTTCCTCGCTTCCCGGAGCGTTTGACTCGACACTGCTCCCGCAGGAGTCGGAGACACTCGTCGCATCGCCGTCTCCACGCGCGGTAACCGTCCGCGTCGCGGACGTCCGCGGCGAGCAACTCGTCGCATTGTTTCCGCATCGCGTCCAGAAAGGTTCACCCTCGGGAACGTTGAACTTCACTCGGTCGAAAAGACGACGAGACCAGCCGGTTTGAAACCGATATATCCTGCTCTGTCCTCCGTACACCGACTCGTGATAGACATAATACTTGAGCGGCAGGCGACGCATATAACCTTTCGCCCTGGCGGAGTTCGCCACCGTCGCCTCTATCCACTTTTGCTCTCGATGGATTCGCGCTCCGATTTCCCTACGCAGATGATAGGTAGCCAGATTCCATCGCGCGTCCTCCTTCGCCACCGACGCGCGCGCACTCGACAACGGTGTTTCGACTCTCGCCCATTCATCGTCCGAATCGGACGAAAACTTAGGCATGGGCTCGCGACAACGCAATTCGTTGTCCGATTCCTCGGACGACGAATAACGGCGATCGTTCATTCGCGAGTACCCAAGCCGGGAATGCTAGCGTCTTTTTTCAACGTTTATAGATGTCGATAGATATCGAATCAGTCTCTATAAGATATCAATTGGACGTCTATAGACGTCGACGTTCCGGCTGAGACGTATCGTCGACGCTAAATTCGCACCGCTGACGTCTATATATCAAAGTAAAAAGATCTCCATCTTGAATCCTCCCATATTAATGTTTCGGTGCAATCATAAATATCCCACAAACCTATTTTACAATTCCCTCCACACTCTGAACAGAACTCCTGCGTCAATACTTCGTCGTAAACGTTACGGACGCTGCCGCGAACGATATGCCAACATGTTTTAACGTATGAGTCCAAAGTCCTCCAAATGTGTTCGGTTCTACCGATATGCAATTTGAAATACTTGGGCCTCCACCTGCGTTCGTTTTTACTGATATGTGATCTAGAATGCTTGGGACACCACGTGTCAGCGCCAGCGAGTACGTTTCGAAATCCGATTTCTCTGCCGCGAAGCAAACGCACCATCGACGAGCAATAGCGTCCGTCCGTTCCCATACCGTATTTTCTTTACAAATATATTAACTCTCGACCGCGTTCTAGAATGCTCGTAGAAAAAAAAACCGTTTGCCGCGCCGTTCGCGCGCCCGTTCAATTTATACTTCCCCGTTCGTCGTCTCAACGGAAGACGTATCCCTGCCGGACGCGATTTTCCCGGAATGACGACAACCGCTTGCGACATTTTCCGACGAAAAATAATAAAAAAAAAAAAACAAAAGGAGGAAACCACGAGAGCGACGTCGAGTTCGAACGCGCGTTACATAAATTATCGCGAATCGCGGGTCGAACGCGAGGTGAATGGAAAAAATTGTCGCGAACGAAGGGACGAGAGTCGTCGCCACGCTCGTTCTCTTTCTCTCGACGCGTCGCGTCGGGGACGGGCGGGAAAACCGCGAGACGAAAGGAGGAAAACCGCGCGAGACGAGACCAAATTGGGAAACGACGAGAGCGAGCGCGACGCCGAGTTCGAACGCGCGTTACATAATATATCGCGAATCATGAATTACAGGTCGAACGCGAGGTGAATGGAAAAACAATATAAAGAATTGTCGCGAACGAAGGGACGAGAGTCGTCGTCTCGCTCGATCTCTCTCTCTCTATCGACGCGTCGCGTCGGGGACGGGCGGGAAAAAAAACCGCGAGACAAAAGGGTGGGGAAAAACCGCGCTAGACGAGACCAAATAAGGAAACGGCGAGAGCGTCCGCGACGCCGAGTTCGAACGCGAGGTGAATGAATGAAAAAAAAAAAAATCTATTTTCGCGCGTCGATCGAACGACTAGACGATGAGTCATCTCCATCGATTCCGACGAGTCGGGAAAACCACGTGCTGCCCGTCGCCCCGCCGCGGGATCGAAACGACCTTCGGACCGAGAGTTGAAAAACAAAAAACACAACGAAACGACGACGACGGGCGCGCGACACACCCCTCCCCCCGCGAAACGAACCGTCCCGGAACGCGTCGTTCTCCCACCCATCCCTCTCCGAAACGTTCGGACGAGCGACCTCGAACGAGTTCGAACGAGTTCGGACGCGCCCGAACGCGCGCGCGCGCGCGAGCGACCGACGACGATGAAAAGAAAAGAAAAGAAAAGAAAAAAATTAAACGAAAAAAACGAACGAAAAATATCGGCCCGCGATTATCCTAAACCGCCGTCGGTAACGGCGCGAGCGCCGCTCCGAACGCCCTCTCGGAAAATGCCCAAATCCCCGCTACGAGCCCCCGTTGGCGGCCCTGACGCACCCAACCTTCCGTCAAGTGTTCCCCTCGCGTCGCTCACCCCCTCTCGCCCAGTTTTCGCTTCCCCCCGCTTAGCCCCCCCTCCGATGAACCTTTACACCGTCCCTCGACCCCCGCGCCCACCGCTTACGGCGCTCCCCCCGCGGCAGCGAAGCCCCCCCCGACCCCGCGTAACCGCAAGCGAGATCCCTGGGGCAAGAGTATATATTACCTCCCTACTTACGTTTGTTACCGCGTATGAAATATTAAAGAAAAATTATATCGTTTTTCATTTTGGAAAATGGTCTTCTTCCAAATTTATAAATAATTCTTGTTTTAAAAGAAAAATTTAATTAATGACATAAATGTGTTTATATATAATATGTATAATAAACGTGTACAATAAGTAAAATAATGTGTATAACAGTACTTATAGCATAAATGTTTTTATAATATATATACTTAATAAACGTGTATAATAAGTAAAATGCTGTGCATATAATAATGTGTATAGTAAAGCAAAATATAAGCTAAAGCTAAAATAATCCATTTATTTTTTTTTTTTTTTTTTTTAATACCTACGAATAACTTCTATTTCGAAGTTTGTAAGTTGATCTAATTCTTTTATGTCAAACTCTACTTTATTACGAACGAACTCTTCGAGACAGTCCCGGCACTGATGTGCTGGTCGTATCCACATTAAATTTTTATTACACAGGTTACAATCGATTTTACTGTCTATACTTAACCCATGCAAGGGTGAACATATCAAATGCCACCCTGTTTTTCCTTGAAAATTTCCGGGTCTGTCTCGCATGTAACATTCTTCACAAAGTCTTCCCCTCGGGTAAGAACGCTCGACGAAACACATTTCATCACTTTCAGTTCGTATACACATGCTCCTCAAAAATATTTGGTATGTTTCTTCTCTGTAGTCAATCGGTCTCACTCCGTCTATTGGTCCGTAGTATTCGTTCTTCTCCTCCTCGCTTCTGTTATCTATCTTTGGTCCTTTCATTGTCTGCTGATTATTTTAAATTACTATTAATTGTTTTTACTAAATTTAAAGAAAAGAAAAATTATTAACAAAGTTTTATTTTATCACCTTGATTCTTTCACTGACTTATAATTTATACTTTCTTTGATATAGCTTAAGCCGTGTCTGAATTTGGACTGACTTACATTTACGAGCTGTCCCTCGGGCAGCTTTCTTATCTATAGTGTAAACTGATTCTTGCAAACCGAAACCTTAATACCTATTGTTGTTTTGAGGATTGTATTTAAAAGGAAGCAACAACACCTTCTTAAAATACTTTCGTAATTTATTTTATATCACAATCAAACAAACTAGAAGCTTTCGGCAGCAATGTATGTTCTGTCGCGCGATCCGTGTACTCAGATGTCTCCAGAAGGAAAAAAAAAGAATGTCGCGCACGTTCACGCACGAAGCTGGCGCAGCAGTCGTTGTAGGGAGCGATCCAACCGCTCTCTATAGTGTTCATATCTGAGCGCCATATTTAACACTCCCTCCCGCTCATATATGTACATCTTCCGGACCTTTCCAACTTGACTACTCAGTAGTTCCTGCAACATAAGAGAATTATAATAAACAAAGAATTTAAAGTTTATCAGTTATCATTACTTTCGACATTCATAATAGAATTTGTTAAAGAAGCATGTAAGTTAAATGCCAAGGGTTTAGTAAATACGTCTGCAATTTGTTCTTTCGATTTTATCCAAAATACATTCACGAAACCCATATCAACACACTGTCTAACATAATGTTCTTTCAAATCCGGTATATGTCTTAGTTTATTGCTTCCGCTAACTTTCGAGCTGTATTCTGCCGCTTTATTGTCACACCACAATTTCATTGGAAAGAAATTGTTAGTGAGTATCACTTTCAAAGAATTGTTCAGTGACATTAATTCCTGGCAAGCATCACTCATCGAGACGTACTCAGCCTGACAAGTAGATAGTGCTACATATTTTTGCTTTCGTGTTCGCCATGTAATTGAGTCACCAAACAATTTAATAACAAAACCACTAGTCGTTCGAGATTCTTTGCAATCGGCAAAACTTGCATCAGAATATGCTTGTAAGTCGTTCGATCTTCCTAAATAGTTCAATCCTAGCGTTCGAGTTCCCTTCAAATAACAAAAGACTTGTTTGATCATTTTCCATTCGTTTTCTGTCGGATTGTTTTGATGTCTACTTAGTATATTTACCGAATAACTAATATCCGGTCGACTAGCGTTTGCTAGATATAGTAACGTTCCTATAGCTTCTCTATATGGAATATTTTCAATATTACTACTTTCGATAAATTCTTCCAATTGTTCATTTTCTTCCCTATGCTTTCGCTCGCGATTTGCTACCTGATTAGTAATCATTGGCGTTCGTTTCGGATATAATCCGTCAAATTTAAACTTTCGAAGCATTTGATCAATGTATTTTGTTTGAGTCAATTTTATTTCTTTTGTTTTTCGATTTCGAGTTATTTCCAGCCCTAGAAAAACTTTCGGTTCTTCTAAATCAGTCATTTCGAATTCTTCCATCAGCTTTCGTTTAATCTCATTGAGTTTTTCTACATCATTACTTGATATAAGCATATCATCCACGTATAAAATCAAAATCAAAAATTTTTCTTTTTGTCGCCAAGTAAATAGACATGGTTCGTTTTCGTGGGATTTCAGACCAATTTTTAAAGCAGCTTTCGTAAATCTTTCGTTCCATAGTTTTGGACTTACTTTCAAACCATACAATGCTCTTTCTAATTTGCAGACTTTATTTAATCTTGTTTCTTTCGAACACTGAACTCCTTCCGGAATTTCCATATATATATCATCGTTCAATGTGCCATTCAGAAAAGCAGTTTTTACGTCCATTTGGCATACTTCCAGGTTATATTTATTAATGATTGCAAGCACTGCTCGGATCAGAGGTAATCGAGATACAGGTGCATAAGTTTCTTGCAAATCATAAACATTTTCATCTTTAAAGCCTCTGATCACGAGCCGAGCTTTGAATCTCACTTGATTGTTACTTTCTATCTTTCTTTTTAATACCCAGCGTGAGTCAATAATGTTTGGCTTTCGATTTCCGTCTTTCGCTCTTGGTCTGTCCACCAGACTCCAGACGTTATTTTTATACATTGAATTTAACTCTTTATTGATTGCTTCAGTCCATTCGAGTTTTTTCTTTCGTAGCCATTGCATCAGCATAGGATGCTGGATCACCGTTAAGGTTTGCAATCATAGCGTAAAGTTTGTCTGCTGTAGATTTCTCCTTTTCAATAATCACCTTTTTTGGTCGTCCTCTTTTCCGTTTAGCAACTCCCTCCAGTTCTACATTCAAAATCTCGTTCGATTTGTCTTCGTTCGATTGACTTTCGAGATCAAATTCAGAGAACCATTTACTTGGATTTATTTCCACATTGACATTGTCCCAATTATTTATTTCGTCCTTCTTATATTTGTCTCCAAAAACAATTCTTTCGTTAAATCTAACATCTCGACTTTCGTACAGCTTTCCATCTTCAGGTTTCAGCAATAAATAACCTGTGTCTTTGTAACCCACTAAAATCGTTCTAAAACCTATAAATCGAAATTTCGGCCCAACCTTCCGTTGCACTTTCATATAGGCTAGGCATCCAAAGCGCTTTATCTGATTTAAATCAACTTTAATGTTTGGATTAAATTTTTCTAATGGAGAAATCATATCGTTCGATACATGTGGTGTCCGATTATATGCATATACTGCTGCGCTCAATGCTAAATCCCACATGTTTTCAGGTAGTTTCGCATCGTACATTAGCGTTCGAATCTTTCGTTGTATAGTTTGATTAAATCTTTCGGACGTACCATTATGCTGAGGGGTATCTGGACAGGCCAACTGATGTTCGGCTCCAAGTTTTGTTAACACTTCAACAGTGTACCCACCGGTATATTCTGTGCCTTGATCCGTTCGTAAATAACAAACCTTTGCGTCCCTTCTCAAAAAGTTTCGAGCACTCTTCACAAATGATTCGAAACAGTGACCTGTCTCGTCTTTCGTTTTCATGGCATATGCCATACCAAGTCTCGAATAGTCATCAATAAAAACAGATATGTATTTATATCCTTTGGGATGAGACAAAGGACTTATCTTTCCCATAACATCCGAATGAATCATTTGTAAAGGTTCTTGCGCTCTAGCACGTGTCGTTCGAAAAGGCAGTTTGTTAATTTTTGATATTAGACAGACTTCACAATTTTTAATACTCTCGTCGAATTTACATTCTTTCAAACCTTTAATCTCGGGATGTTTAGTCTGTAATTTCTTTAAATACTCAAGAGACGCATGACCCATTCGTGCATGCCACAGCATGGCTTGGTCGTTAATTTGTTTATTATCACTTTCGAATTCTAAGTTACAATTTGGATTTTCCTCCAATGTATTTTGATCAATTTGTACTATATTTCTATCTCTTACCGTGACATCAAAGTCCGAACAGTTTCTTAAGTTTGAATTTACGATCACGTTTACAGGTTCTTCCCTTTCGTCACTTTCTATCGTTTCATTATTCTTACTTTCGTTTTCTAGATAATTTCCCTTTTCTTTCGCCATGCTTCGCGTTATCACGTATGCTTTTACTCTATTAGGTTTAATTTTTGTATGTTCTGAATTATTAACTTCGACTTCTATGATCCAGAATGGTCTTTCGTATATACCAGTCAGCAATGATTCGTTCGATTTGGGATCATATATATCTATGCGTTGATTATCTAGATAAATGCTTAAACCCTGATCAACAAATTTTCGCAAGGAAATCAGATTCTCGGATAAATTTTCGGCCCATATAACTGTCTAAGTTTAATAGTTTGTTTTCTTTCGTTTTACACACAATATCACCGACTCCCTCCGTTTTTAATATTCCTTCTTTCGAGTTATTTGCGCATTTAATCTTATCAGTTCTTTCGTCAAAGGTTTTAAATATAATACGGGAATTTGTAAGATGCTCGGTTGCACCGGAGTCAGCTAAAAACCTGGCCAATAATTTTCCCTTTTCGCATACAACGTTCGTTCTTTCGATAACATCCGTATCTAGGTCAGAGTACTCACCATTAACGTTTAAGGCAATTTTATCTTGCTGATCATTACTGTTCGGTTGTTTTCCTCCACGATTGTTTCGATTCTGATTTCCTCTTCCCCTTTTATTGTTAAATCGACCTCTTTTCGCGTTCGAATTGTTTTGATTTTCGTTCGAGCGTTTAATACCTCCGCGATAATTATTACCGCCTCTACCCCTTCGATTACCACGATTTCCTCGATTATTATTATTATAATTTTTATTTTCGTACCTTTTTTCTTTCGAGTTTGCCAACCTCTTTGGACATTGAGCAGCTCTATGTGTCACGAACTGTCTGCATTCATAGCACATTTTGATGTTCGTCCCTTGTCTTGGACAGTCACGTCCCAAATGTCCAAACTCGTCGCAATTAAAACACTTGGTCGTGGTCACCATGGCACTTCCGGACGCTTGCGTTCTTCCAGACTCACTCTCTTCCTGTATTATAAAATTTTTAAGACTTTCATAAGACAGCGGTTTGTTCTGCTGATGCATGTTTAGGAAATTCAGATTTTTAACATCCGGTAAAGCTTTCGATATTGCATTGTAGAACGAATCTCTTACTTCATCATCGGTCAAAGGTTTTACTTCCGGCAAGCTATTATACATTCTAACTATATCTTCAAATCGATTCCAGAAAGCTGAAGCCTTTTCCTTTCCCGGATTGTATTTAATACTATATAATTTTTCCCGCAGGTTCATAGTAGTTAAATTTGCTTCACTTAATTTCAGTGTTTTAAGTTTTTCCAATATTTCTTTCGGTTCCTGAATTTCGCAAACTTTCGAGTAATAATTCATTTCTAAACGTCCGATTAATCCTTCGCGAACATCATATTTTTGTTGTTTTAGAACACTTTCGCTAACATTCGATCTCGTATTTTCGTTTTCATTGCTTTCATCAATAATGTGTAATAGATTGAGAGAGCGTAATTCAGATTTAAAGAAATCTAAGAAATATTCAAATCGTGTATGTGTATTTAATTTGTAATCTCTATGCAATTTGGTATTTCTAGATTCTAAGAAGTCTTTCGCAATACTTTCGCGTTCTTTAAATCGTTTATCAATTTCATTCAAAATTAAAGAATTTACATGGTTAATTTCTGAATTACTATCTAAGCTTTGTACTTTCGAATTTGAATCACTTACGGTTGTAGATCTTCCGGGCATGTTTGGAAGAGAACTCGTTCGAGTGTCTTTCATTTTTACCTCATCCAATTTTTCTCTCATGAAGTTTTTGGTTTGATTACCATATTCTACTAAACCATCATACTCTGCTCGAGTGGATTTTATCAGATCATTCATTTCCTTTAGTTTTTCTTCCATTTCTTCTTTCGATTTCCTTTCGGCCTCTTTCAATTTTTCCTCGTAACTTTCGGTCATTACTTTCAGTTTATCCTCGAATTCTGTGGAATTTAAAAAATCATTATTCTGATTTTGTATATCAAATATATCATTTTTCTGAGTGTTATTCAGAAAGTCTCTATTAAATAAAATTTTATGAGGTTTTATTTTCTCGATACTGGTAATTTTTGGGGTACCTTTCATTACATTTTTCATTTCTTTCGACTCCATCACGTATTTAGATAACGCGATTTCATTTGAACTTTCGATTCCTGCAAATTCTTGATCTTTCAAAAACACATCTTTCAATCTTTCGGTCTTTTCTTCCTCCTGATTTTCTTTCGATATGCAGTAGGGAAGATACAATTCTTCTCCTGCTGCATTTAGTTTGGTCAGCTCTTCTTCCAACAGTTTTAGCTCCATTTCTGAGGCCTCGGATTTTTCTGCAATTTATTGTACAATTTTATAAGCTTATTTTTGTAAAATTAGACACACCAGAAGATACATATTTAGTATCATTGGGTCAAAATATTGTTTTTATGACAGCTGTTATTTCTATTCTCTTGACCGAACACAAGTCAATTGAACAAAAAAAAACGAGTCAGTACTATGGCATCCGAACACAAGATAACCACAATACTTTCTCAGACTCATATAACTAATTACCCTCTTAACCGAACACAAGTTAAATAAGTATTAGCGAGTACATGCTTTAAATTATTTAAAAATATAAAAACAATAATAGTACCGATATCTTTTTTAAAACCACTCTCAGTGCTAAAGCAAATCTTGGTGTTGTCCAGGTGCACCGTCACCTTCTCATTTGCAAAATACTCTCTGAATCCCAGAATCTCTTCCTGAGTTTTCATGAAGAGGATCAGGGTTGATCGATCTAAAATGAGCAAGGTGTATATTAGTTTGGTTAAATTTATTTCAATTTGCTTTTTATTTAATTCGTCTTTCAATTTGCACTTTCCGTTCGAATATTAATCTTTCAATTTTAACTTTCCGTTCAAACTAATCTTTCAAATTTTCGTTTAATTACAAACTTTCAATTTTCTTTCCGTTCAAATATAACTTTCCAATTTAGCTTTCCGTTCAAAATTAAACTTTCAATTTTTCGTTATTTATTTGAATTCAAATTTATTAAATAAGTATGTATACATGTACGTACATACGCGCGCGCGCATACGTACGCTCTTTCTCATCCATATATATACACATGTACATATACATATACATGTGCACACGCATATGCGTCCATATACGTGTGTAGCATTATTGCCATACGGCCGCGTCCACTACCAACCGCACACATACACACACACGCGTTCACGAGTTCCCCTTCCTTCGCACACTTGCGGCGCTCGGCTCCTCGCATCGACCTGATCGATGTTTCGCGTACATATATATATACACATATACATGTATGCGGCTGCAGGCTACGGCTCTGCCTCGTGCGTTTGTTTTCGTTCTGTCTCTCTCTTTCTCTCTCTCTCTCTCTCTCTCTCTCTCTCTCTCTCTCTCTCTCTCTCGCGCGCGGCCTAGTACCTCGAGCGCGCGCCCGCTCAAGCCTGTCCCGGCCAGCGTTTGTTTTCCCGAGAAGAGACCATTGTTCTTTTGACTTTCTTTCTTTCCAACGCGTGATTTTATTCTTCCGACGCCATTTTCAATCTCTATGCTTTCGATATTTCGTTTTCTTTTACCGTGATTTTATATTTCGTGCAATCACTTTTAACGCTTCTTTCGTTCACTGTTGCAACAATTTAACCGCGTTTCACTTCCGATTTCAATCTTTCGATTACCGCTGATTTTACACTTTCGAAAAACTATCGGTGTTGTTTTTAGGGAAAACTGTCGCGTGCAAACTAGAAGCTTTCGCGTGAGATATTTTACGTTCGCTCTTCTTTCTAAATTTGTTAAACACGCACTCCCGAATTAACGCACTTCTTTCGACCGTTCACTCGCGTATAACACTTTCAAGACAGTTTTCCACTTACCCGCCTTTTTATCGGCTTTCGATATTTCCATGGCCTCAACTCCTGCAGCCACGTCCTGCACCGTGGAAGCTTGCTGGGTCTCCATAACCTTTTGAGGATTGTATTTAAAAGGAAGCAACAACACCTTCTTAAAATACTTTCGTAATTTATTTTATATCACAATCAAACAAACTAGAAGCTTTCGGCAGCAATGTATGTTCTGTCGCGCGATCCGTGTACTCAGATGTCTCCTGAAGGAAAAAAAAAGAATGTCGCGCACGTTCACGCACGAAGCTGGCGCAGCAGTCGTTGTAGGGAGCGATCCAACCGCTCTCTATAGTGTTCATATCTGAGCGCCATATTTAACATGTTGATTTCTTAAAGAATTTAGAGTTTATTATTATTTTTTTATAATCGCGGATATAGGTTTTGAGTTTCATTGTGGATAACTGTTTTTTCTTTTATTTCAATCTCAGGAGCAGAGCAAATAATATTACTTGTATGTTGTTGTGAATGTAATGTATTTGTTTCTGAGTTTTCATTTTCTGTTATTACTTGTGTTAATGTTGCTTGTGTTTTAATTGTTTCTGATGACTCTTGTTCTGAGAATGTCTGATCTTTTCCTTTCCGTGTTGTTCCTCTTGCTAAATGTAACAGCAAATTCGTCACTGAGTCCCATAGCGCTCCAATTAAATATATTGACCATCCATAAATAGTATGAAGTGCATAGCCATGTATGATGGTATCCACTATTAATTTAGTTGTTCTTATGCAGAAGTATAATCCAATTACTCTTGCACTTGCATTGTCGATGGATAGAAACGTTCCCCAAATTTTCTTCCAGGTGTTTTCCGTTATTTTTTCCAATGAATTTTCATCCAGAAGGTGAGAGAGTGATATTCCTTGTGTTAATACTGGTTCTCCTTTTACACCGCGCGCCATTGTGTTTAAGATTCCATTCCTTTCCGCTGGGAACATTATTTGATCCCTTAAATTTTCAAGTTCGCTATTAGTATAAATACCGCTTGCTGCCAATGGTCCAGGATCATTATATTGCCACGTAGGTTTACTGTTCGGTTTTATTATTGCTGGTGATTTGCTGTATTCCAAAATTGGTGTTATTCGATACCATCCGTCATTTAAAAGATACATTGTTGGAATTATTCGGCTGCATGTATTCTGTGTTCCTGTTTTAAACAAGATGTGAGTCCTTGGCGCTAAGAAATATGTTTCATTTCCTTTAAATACCGGTAATTGTTGATAACATTCCTGCGTTTGTCGATACTTAACGTCCACCGGAGTGCATTTAATTATATGTACAACTTCTCCTGAGATCACTGCCATATATCCGGGTCCTTTCATAATTTGATACGCAAAATCATCTGGAGCATGGATCGCTAAGCTCAGTGCATTCTTCATTACTTGTCGTTCCAAGTTGCAGCGTTGTGTTAATACATCTGTGCATAAACGGTTCATTTGTGTGCGTATGTGTCTTTCTACATAAATAAATTTCGAGTTTACATAAGCAAAAATATCTAAATTTTCTACTGATATATGGCGCTTATGCGCAAAAGATTCTCCTTTTTTAATTTCTAAAATTACAAGTTTTGGATGTTCTGTTTTAATTAACGTATATCCACAAAGAAGCTCTTCCCCCATTTGTGTTAACGCAAAAGTTACGTCTTTAGTTGACAAGGAATAAATTATTTGCAAATTTTTATCTACATTACTAACCATCTTATTTGCTTTTCCTTCATATAATACATCATAATGGTTGAATTTACAGTAATCATTGGGTATTGTTTCCCAGAAAGTATACTTTCCTTCAATATCTAAACAATTTCCATCTGAATATTGACAGGTTGTTCCTGTTTTTAAATGTATCTGATTTGTTTCTATATTAGTTACTGCTTGATGAGAATTTAGACTAATGGTTATTATTCCTTGCACAACTACATTTTGCCATGTTCCATAAGGATCTGAATATTGCGTTCCAAAACATTGTCCGTCTGTTGTTACTGATCCTGCAAAAGTGATTGGTCGCGACGTTGTGTGATTTACTTTTAACCCATTGATTACATTGTTAACGTTTATAATAAGTGTTCCGGTTTTATGCATATTTTTACATTGATCTACCGTCGTATCGATAATATATTCCGCTTGTGCATTAGTTACTGTCGCAATATGTGAGTGCATTCCGCAGTAATAAATTGTTCTCGAAATCGAAATTTTACATTGAATTACATGGATTGTGTCAAATTTCGCAAGTTGTAATAGTTGAATATTAGTTTCTTCTACATGTGGTTCCATTAACGGGATGTTACATTCTTCTATTTCCAATAACGAGATAGTCGTCACATTGAAGTTCGATGTTCCGCAATCGTACCCGATGATTCCATATATTTGTTGAATGTTGAGAAGCAGGGTGATTATTGGGATTATCATTATCATCTTCATCAGGATCATCTTCATCTGTATTAATTACAATTTAAGAGAAAGAAATTTATTAGTATATTATCCTATAAGATTAAAAATGTTGCGCGGTACACCTTTAATCTTATTTACATTTTCATTTTTCTGATTTTATTTGAATGAACAATTTTTGACTTTCCTTTAAAAAGGAGTTTAATATTTCCATTAGGTAAAATATCCGTTATTATATGTGGACCGGAATATTGGTCTCCTAATTTACCTTTCTTTGGTTCATTTAAAAGAAAAACTTGATCATTTATTTGAAAGGTTTGTGGATTAATCTTTTTATCATAATAAATTTTGATTTTAATTTTGATGCAATTAAGCATTCTCGAGCCAATTCTTGTAGATCGTGAATATTTGTCATTAATTGATATAAATAATCGTCATATGTCTTTTCTTTTCCAATGTCATTAACAATTTCACTGGATGGTTGTCTGGCTGTTTTTCCAAATACCAACTCATATGGAGTATATCCAGTAGATTCATGAGTGCTTGTATTATATGAAAAGGTAGCATATTCTAGTAAATCATCCCATTCTGTAAATTTATTCACATATTGTTTTAAATATTCAACTAATATTAAATGTGACCTTTCCAAAGCTCCATTTGCTTGTGGATAAAAGGCAGTTGTTCTATATTGTTTAATTTTGAATTGTTTAGTAAATCTTTTCATTAAATTACTCATAAAATTTGTGCCTTGATCAGTCAAAATTATTTTAGGTGCTCCGAAAATGCAAATAAAATATTTCAATAACGCATCAGCTACTTGAACGGCAGTTATTGATTTTAGAGAGATAGCTAGAGAAAATTTTGTGAGATGATCTTGGATTGTTAGGATATAAGAATTTCTCTTTGTGGTTTCAGGTAATGGTCCGACTATATCCATTGATATTTTTTCGAATGACGAAAATGGTGTGTCAGTGATTAACATGGGTTGTTTAGTTTTAACTCTAATTTTTTAATTTGACATTGCAAACATTGACTAATATAATTTTGAATGTCAGCTTTAATGTTTCCCCAATAAAAATTTTGCCTGATTCGATTATAAGTTTTGGTTATTCCTTTATGTCCCCCGATTTTTGATGAATGAGCTTCTTCAATAATATCTTTTCTTTTTTGAATTTCCGGTATTATTACTAACCCATGGCATATTATTAATTTGATTGAAATTCCAAGCAATGTTTTTCGAATTTGATTTAAAATTTCTTCCCATTGAATATTATCTATTTCTTTTGTTTTTGCAACATTTATTATTTTAATTGAGTTTTCTTTTACTACTTCTCGTAATTTAAATGTAAGTTCAATTAATGTTTCTCTTCTCATCTTTTCTTTAACATCTTCTTTACAAACCAAAATTAAATGAATTTTATTTCCCCTTCTAATGATTTCAATGTTTCCTGATTTACTATGTTTAATCTTTGGTATTAAATTTTGATTTTGAAGTTGTTTCGATCCTTCGTCACAAGGTTTACCATTTGCAGTTAGGAAATATAAATAATTTTCTCTTCTCATAAATATTTGATCACGACTATTTATTATACTGTGTTTCTGTCCTCGCGTTATTATTTGTTTTTCGGTTCTGTCTAATGTCTCGTCTGTATTCGTAAGTTCGTTGAATGTTGTGTCTATATCTTCCTCACTGTCGCTGTCTCGCTCTTCTTCACTTCGTTCTACCTCTTCTTCTTCCTCGGAGTCGTCATCGTCAGTAACTTGATCTTCCTGGTCGTCTTTCGAGTTGTCGTCGTTGGTTCTTTCCTCTGCAATTTTCGTGTGGTCCTCGCAATGATTTACATGCGTAGGCTTATTTTGATAATTCTCATAATTTTCATATTCCCCTGTTAAATTATTTAGTATTTCTAAAAGATTAGATGGTATAGCTATTTGTGAATTTAAAGTATTTATATTTTCATTATTGCTAATTAAAGAATTCATGTCATCATTGTTAATGTTTTCCAAGGATGTTTCTATCTCAAATGTTTCGTTCTGAGTGTTATTTATAATGTTTGATGATTCTAAAGGTGTAGATTCATTAATATTTATCTGATCTATTAAATTATTGTATGTTTCTAAAGATTCATTATTATTTATTTGATTTATTGGATTGTTTTGAATTTCTAATGATTCGTTAATATTTATCTGATCTATTGAATTATTATGTATTTCTAAAGATTCATTATTATTGATTTGATTTATTGGATTATTGTGTATTTCTGCATGGACTATGTGTTCGATAAACGGAGGTTCTTCTAATTCCTTCTTAGTGAAGGGTATGCTTTCTCCTTCTGATTTTTCTGCATTACGTGTTTGTATTCCTGTAACTACCGGCTCTGGTTCCTCCATCATCATTCCCCTTCTTGGCGAAACTGGCAAAGGTTTAGGATTAGCATTTCTTTGTCTTGCTTCATCATCTTCTGGGCACTCTTCAATTTCATCAAATGAAGGATGTATTGGAAATATATTTGTCACAGGGTTTCTCGATAAAGCATCAGCATTAGCATTTATTTTTCCCGGTTTATAAATTATTTCATAATCATATTCAGTTAATTTAATTCTCCATCTCGCTAATCGTGAAGTGGGATCTTTCAATTTATGAAGCCAGGTTAATGGTTTATGATCGGTTATTAATTTAAATTTTTTACCATAAAGATAAGGCCTAAAATGTTGCACGGCGTAAACTATTGCTAATAATTCTTTTTCAATTGTAGAATAATTTTTCTCAGCTTCATTTAATACCCTTGAAGCGTAACTTATTGGTTGATCTTTCCCTATTTGTCCTTGACTTAAAATTGCACCAATTGCAGTTCCAGATGCATCGGTTGTTAAAAGAAAAGGTTTAGTAAAATCAGGATATTGCAATATTGGTTCATGACAACGGTCTTATTGCGTGTAAATTTAAGGAAGTTCTCGAAAGTATCATAACGATATTAAGTCAAGAATTCGAGATTACGCAGAGCGACGGGAGCTGTTTCGTAGGACTGCAAATAGATCGCGATCGAGAAAGAAAGTCGGTGTTTATCCATCAAAGCTCGTACGTCAAGCGTATTCTCAAGAGATTCGGTATGAGTGAAGCGAAGCCCCTGGCTGTGCCAGCCGATCCTCATGTAACCCTGTGTCCGGTAGACGAGAATGAGAGTGTGAGAGACGTGCCCTACCGCGAAGCTGTAGGTTCATTGATGTTTGTCGCGATTGTGTCGAGACCCGACATCGCGTTCGCGGTAAATAGTGCTAGCAAATTTTTAAATAAGCACGATCTAAGTCACTGGCGAGCTGTGAAAAGAATTTTCGCTTATCTAGTCGGTACAATAAGTATAGGCATCGAGTATAGAAACGGCGGAAGCGAGTCAAAGTTAGTCGGTTTTTCGGACTCGGATTACGCGGGAGACTTAGAAACCCGCAGATCTACGACCGGGTACTTGTTTAGTCTCGCGAATAGACCAATCACGTGGTCATCTCGACGTCAGAAAATGGTAACACTGAGTACTACAGAGTCTGAGTACGTCGCCGCGTCGTCCGCCGCGAAAGAGGCTGTATGGCTGCGAATCTTGTTAGATGATATCGGATGTCGTGATAGCGCTACTATCTTGTACGTAGACAACCAAAGCGCTATAAAATTAGCGAAAAATCCCGAGTTCCATGAGAGGACCAAGCATATCGACATTCGATACCATCACATTCGCGAGATGATCGAAAAGAGCGAAATTCGAGTCGAATATGTTCCGTCAGAAATGCAAAAGGCGGACATACTAACGAAAGCGTTACCAAAGGAAAATTTCAGGCGTCTTCGTGAAAGCATGGGCATGTGTAAAGGTGTGCACAAGCAGTCAAGCGGCGGAAGTATTGAGTATGCCTGACGAGTGTGTGCATGTATGTATGTGTCTGATCATGCGCGCAGCGAACGGTCCCGAAATTGCACGAGTGTGTCGTCATAGAGAGCCAAGCGTCTTCCGAGCGCGGCGTTACCGGTCAGTTTTCTCGTCATTCGTCACAAAAGCTGGTCGACATAATAAAAGCACGATCGACATAATAAAAGCATTTACTTATACACAAGGTGTTCCTTTCCTTACTATCCCGGCAAGCTATCTGCACAAGGTCGCGGAATCGTGTGCATCAACATCAAACATAACTAAATACCAGGTATTCAATTTAAAGAGGTCAATACCGATCTTTTGCCAGGGTCGACTGGGAAAATCCTCTTTAACAAAAGGCTCTTTTAAATTCGATTTTTCTTCTATACATTTTGTACAAA
This sequence comes from Temnothorax longispinosus, assembly GCF_030848805.1. NCBI lineage: Eukaryota > Metazoa > Arthropoda > Insecta > Hymenoptera > Formicidae > Temnothorax > Temnothorax longispinosus. The sequence goes on from NC_092358.1 coordinate 13,852,252, forward strand.
GTTCTACAACATTCTTCAGTTGTGAGCTTAAACCCAGCCACCATATTGATTGTTTCGCTCTATCTCTACATTTATTTATGCCAAAGTGACCTTGATGTATTTTAGAGTGCATCTCTGCTTGTAACGAAAGAGGAATAACTATTCTAGAATTATAAAGCAAAAGGTGATCCACATAGGAAAAGTTATCTCTTAACTAGTAATATGGTAATAAACCATCTAGTAATTTATTCTTTTGAGGCCATGACTTCAAACAATAATCTGTAAGAGTCTTGCAAATAAAGTCAGATTCTTGCTCTTCGCGTATTTTATCTAAGAGAGTCTTAGTGGCAGGTAAATTGGCAATGGTTAATTTAACATAGCAGTCAATTTCCTCGGGTAGATTATCCTTACTTTTTCCAACATCGTCTACTAGGCTTCTAAATAAACAATTTGCCAGGACTAAGTGCTTGCCAGGTACAAATATAACAGAATAATTATATCGCATAAGTATCAGTCTTATTCTCTGAAGACGCAGTGTTAGTTCATCTAAAAGCTTACTTTGCAATATTTGAAGTAATAGTCTATGATCTGTTTCGAGGATTACATCTATACCTATAATATATTCTTTAAAATGTTATGTTGCGTAGGCCAACGCTAAAGGCTCCTACAGACAGGACGCGTCAAGCGTCAAGCAGCGAGCAGCAACCCAATTGAACCCAATCAGTGAGGTGATATCAGCAGTGGCGTAGAAAATATCGTCTCGTTGATTGGTTACTGCTCGCTGCTTGACGCTTGACGCGTCCTGTCTGTGGGAGCCTTAAGGCTTCCTTCTCTATTTGACTGTATTTTGTTTCCGCCGAAGAAAGAGTCCTAGAAGCATATACAACTATTCTTCTGTTGCCCATCTCATCTTCTTGAATGAGAGCACCTCCTAACCCGTAACTAGAAGTGTCAGCCTGTACAACAATTTTCTTATTATGATCAAAATGGGCTAAAATAGGAGCTTGCAGAAGTTCTTTTATTCTTTTGAATGCTAGCTGTTGTGGTTGAAGCCACACGAAATGAACATTGTCTTTTAATAAACTGTTTAGAGGTTCTAACACTGAAGATTTGTTAGGTACAAACTTACTTACATAATTGACCATACCCAGAAAAAGCAATAATGAACCTTTATCTGTTGGAGCAGGAAATTTTATAATGGCTGATACTCTGTCTGGTAAAATCTCAATTCCCCTTTCAGAAATTTTATGTCCCAGAAATTCTATTTCTTTTTGCTCAAAAATACATTTATTTTTATTTAAAGTAATTCCTTCCTTCTTCAATCTATCGAGGACTTTATTCAATGTTTTATCATGTTTTTGTTTAGTTTCAGCATGAATTAGAGCATCATCTATATGCACTATCACATTGGAAATATCTCTTAGCAATTCTATAAACATTTGTGAAAGGTATTCTGGTGCACAATTTATACCAAAAGGCAATCTAGTGAACATAAACCTTCCAAAAGGCGTAATAAAAGTAGTAAGAGCTTGGCTATCTTCGTGAAGCTTAAATGAAAGCCTGCTTGTGCATCTAATTTAGTAAATATTTTTGATCCTTTTAAGTTAGCTAACATAATATCGACTTTAAGAATTGGAAAATTAGCCCTTTTTACATTGTTATTTAATTTAGAATAGTCACAGCAAAGACGAATACTATCGTTATTTTTCTTTGGGACAACTACAATAGGACTACACCAATCGGTAGGAAAATCTACCGGTTTTATTATGCTTTTTTCAACGAGTCTATCTAATTCTTTTTTTAACTTGGGTTGCAAAGAAATAGCTATAGTTCGAGGAATTGATTGGGAAAAGGGAATTGCTCCTTCTTTCAAATAAATTCTCAATTCTTTTTTAAATTGCCCAATACCTTTAAATAATTCTGAAAATTTTAAACATACCTCTTTTGAAAGTTCCTCTAGTTTTATTGCATTCATTTTGCTTATCAATCCGAACTTCTTAATTTCGGGTTTGCCTAACATGCTTCAATCCTTGAATAACGTAAACCCTAGCCTTGGCCTTGCAAGTCCCGGATGGTATCATTGCGTTTCCCGGGGCCCCCTCTCGATGTGCCGAGAGGGACGACCGTGTGGTTTTAGCCGGTAGGCCTTGCATGTAGTATCGTGGGCGATGTACATGCATGGAATCCGGCACTCCCCTCACTCCTCTCCCCGGAGGGTGAGGGGGTCTTCCCCCTTGTCAAACGGGGGGCCACTGGGTGCGTGACTGGTTGCCGGGTAGCGGCTCTCCCCGACCGCCACAGTGGTAGAAGATTTCCACACGTTAAAAAAAAAAGCCTTGGCCTTGCAACGTTGGTCCCATAAAGTTACATCAACGTAACCTGTTACTGATAGACTTTTGCCATTTGGTCCTAAAATACTTTTTGAAGATTTAACAATTTTGTTATAAAAACGTTCCGGAATACAATTATTCGCAATACAAGTTATGTCCGCGCCTGTATCAATAACAAAATCTAACTTTATTTCTAATTCAGAAATTTTCATTTTAACCTTAAAGTCTCTATCTGTTGAACTATCGTTAACTTTACCCAGAAAGGCAGGACTATTGTCATGACTAACAGCATCTTCTTCTTCCTCGACGCGATGGACCTTCTTGGAACAACATTTCTTATCCCAGTAGCCTAGTTTGTCGCAATTTCTGCATCTTGATTTGAGTGCTGGACATTTCTTGAAATCCGCATGTCTTGCTAGGCCGCATCTCGTGCACTTCTGTTCCTCGTTGTGCGCAGATTTACCATCTCGTGATTGAAAAGTCATCTTTTTCTTCTGAGAAATTTTATTCACCGTATTTGTATTTACAGTTTCTTGCCTGATGGCTTTACTTTCTTTTGCCTGAATTTCTGCCTAGCGTACCATTTCTATTGCTTTCTCCACCGTCAAATTTGAGGTTAACTGCAACCGTTCTGATGTACGTACATCCCGAATACCGATCACAATACGATCTCGTATAAGCTCTTCCTTTAATGGGCCATACTCACACGTTTCTGCTAGAGAGTATAATGCCGTGATGAATACGTCTGCAGGCTTGCCTTCCAACTGTATACGAAAATTGAATTTATATCTCTTGAACACAATATTTCTTTTTGGAGAGAAATAATCATAAAATTTTTTCTTAACCGCATCAAACGTTGTGTTGGAAGCCATGGTCGGCATAACTTAAGTTAAAATTTCTTCAGCCTTCTCGCCCATAGTATAGCCAGAGAGAAACCTGAGAGAGGCCATCCCGGCATTTTTCGTCAATTTTTCTGTGTCACATTTTCCGACGCGCCGCCTGAGAAAGTGCGTATCAACTACGTCGTTTCGCTCGGTAACCGCACATGGTTTGCGTCCGTGCTAATGGTTCGTGTCCGAACTAGCCAGTTAGAGGGGATATGCTGCGGCCGCGGCGCACAGTGGAACCGTTTGCGCGAATCGCGGAAAAAATTATGTTACTTGTAAAATATGCAATGAATGATCATAGAACCTTTCAATGTTGACTTATAAAAATTGCAAAAGTGTATATTTATTAAAAATTAATGATAGGAACAAGTATTTGATTGAAATTAAATAAAAATTCAATTTACATTTAATTTACGTATAAGAGCAAAGTAATTCTTGCGTCAATCATCGCTTAAGTCTAAATTTTTTTGATGTGGTTTACTTCTTAAACTAGTTATTAACGGATCGGATGACACGAGCATCATATGCATAACATCTTCATTTGTAAACAGACGGCTACATTTTCTACTATGATTAAGTCGATATCGTTTATAGTCCTTATTTCTTGCCTCTTGAGCTTCTTCCGAGAATGTCCCAACAGGTAATGCTGCATTTTCCGAGGCATTTTCTATAATTTCCTTACCGTGAAGAAGAATTTTATGAACGGTAATTGGCATAAAGTACCAAGAATATTTTTCAATAAATATTTCCGCTGCCTTGTACGCATAAGAACCGAATTTTTCTGAATTTATTTCTTCACCACAATTAATCGTTTGTAATATTGTGGAAAATCTTCTGATCAATTTCTCGTCAACTCCAGTTATTTCTGCTGTGATTTTTGGATCAGCAAAAAAATCGTCGAGAAGTATTTCCGTCATTAGATGATCCGGAACCTTGTTTAACGATGTCTACCCTCAGTCCAAGTTTATTATAAAAAGCGTCTTTTGTATTCTTTTTTTTGTTTCTTCTTTTTTAACGCGTGTTTCTGGCGTTGTTGACCACTTATTCTTGAAAGACAAATTGTAGGCAATATGTAATATACATTCCATGAATTTGATTCGTGCGTGCAAGGGTGACATTCCTAATTTGAGTGCTTCTTTTCTTTGTTAGACCTTTTATTAATTTCTGTTAAGTTGTTTATTTGAGATGGTTTGGAACCGCAAATGAACCACGAAGATGATGAAGGCGTGTGGGTTACAGCTTGAGCTACCTTACCGTCTATCATCGTAAATATCATTTGATGATTTATTTTGAATGTGGTTCCGAACTTTTCTATTTCTGTTTCTCGTAATTGAGCAATTTCGTCATCCATACGTTGCTTTTCACTTTTTATTTTTTCAGCAGTTTTTCTTGTGTATTCAAATTGTATTGCTCTGCAATATCTCGTTGAAAAAGGTCGATCATTATTCCAAATAATAATATTTTTATCGTAAAATGAAGTAAGACGTATAAGGGCATCATCTGTGACTAATTCTTGATAGGAGATGGAAAAGCTTTTCATGTCTTGAAAGGAGAAAGGAACGCAACGGATAATTGTTGTTTCGAGTGCATTGTTGCTGCAAAAGTCTTTTATAACAATTGGCACTAACTAGTCACAGATGGTGCCCTTACGTCTTACTTCATTTTACGATAAAAATATTATTTTTTGGAATAATGATCGACCTTTTTCAACGAGATATTGCAGAGCAATACAATTTGAATACACAAGAAAAACTGCTGAAAAAATAAAAAGTGAAAAGCAACGTATGAATGACGAAATTGCTCAATTACGAGAAACAGAAATAGAAAAGTTCGGAACCACATTCAAAATAAATCATCAAATGATATTTACGATGATAGACGGTAAGGTAGCTCAAGCTGTAACCCACACGCCTTCATCATCTTCGTGGTTCATTTGCGGTTCCAAACCATCTCAAATAAACAACTTAACAGAAATTAATAAAAGGTCTAACAAAGAAAAGAAGCACTCAAATTAGGAATGTCACCCTTGCACGCACGAATCAAATTCATGGAATGTATATTACGTATTGCCTACAATTTGTCTTTCAAGAATAAGTGGTCAACAACGCCAGAAACACGCGTTAAAAAAGAAGAAACAAAAAAAAGAATACAAAAGACGCTTTTTATAATAAACTTGGACTGAGGGTAGACATCGTTAAACAAGGTTCCGGATCATCTAATGACGGAAATACTTCTCGACGATTTTTTGCTGATCCAAAAATCACAGCAGAAATAACTGGAGTTGACGAGAAATTGATCAGAAGATTTTCCACAATATTACAAACGATTAATTGTGGTGAAGAAATAAATTCAGAAAAATTCGGTTCTTATGCAGCGGTACAAGGCAGCGGAAATATTTATTGAAAAATATTCTTGGTACTTTATGCCAATTACCGTTCATAAAATTCTTCTTCACGGTAAGGAAATTATAGAAAATGCCTCGGAAAATGCAGCATTACCTGTTGGGACATTCTCGGAAGAAGCTCAAGAGGCAAGAAATAAGGACTATAAACGATATCGACTTAATCATAGTAGAAAATGTAGCCGTCTGTTTACAAATGAAGATGTTATGCATATGATGCTCGTGTCATCCGATCCGTTAATAACTAGTTTAAGAAGTAAACCACATCAAAAAAATTTAGACTTAAGCGATGATTGACGCAAGAATTACTTTGCTCTTATACGTAAATTAAATGTAAATTGAATTTTTATTTAATTTCAATCAAATACTTGTTCCTATCATTAATTTTTAATAAATATACACTTTTGCAATTTTTATAAGTCAACATTGAAAGGTTCTATGATCATTCATTGCATATTTTACAAGTAACATAATTTTTTCCGCGATTCGCGCAAACGGTTCCACTGTGCGCCGCGGCCGCAGCATATCCCCTCTAACTGGCTAGTTCGGACACGAACCATTAGCACGGACGCAAACCATGTGCGGTTACCGAGCGAAACGACGTAGTTGATACGCACTTTCTCAGGCGGCGCGTCGGAAAATGTGACACAGAAAAATTGACGAAAAATGCCGGGATGGCCTCTCTCAGGTTTCTCTCTGGTATAGCAAAGAAGATTAATCTTCTCCATATCCTGTCTACTCGACATGTTCGCTACCCAAAGATAACGCATAAAGCGTTTTATCCAGATTAACCATAGCTCAGGTTTTAGGAAATCAAAAGGTGCAGGAACTTGAATCCCATGTAATGGTTTAGCTTCTTCTGTCGCCATTGTTCAATTCGCGAACTTTCGATGGTCTGGCTTACCAAGAATGCGTCTATTTCTTTGTCAAGATCTTTGACAATCTGAATCTTGTCTTGCTTTGAGGCAATTTCACTGAATCTACCACTTCTGACACCATGTAGTGGTACTGAGGGCAGTAATAATTATCAGGCTCGAGTGAATATAAGTACGTGGCTTTATTCTTGTATCTCTACTTAAGCACGCTACGCTTATTGTGTGTGTACCGCCTACGCAACGCCATCTCTACATCAGTCTTACAATTAGCGCGTTCCCAAACCCATCTAGTTCACACAACAGATGAGATATTTACAGGCGCTGAGATTAACAAAGATTGATGTCGCGGTAATCGGTATTATATCTACAGGTATTGCGTATGTACAGTGGGGAGCATTAATGAGTTCCGTTACCCGGTGAGCTACGGTGCAGAGCGGTGCAGGCGAGCACGCTACGTTACCGTCACGGTCGATAAAAGGTTCAAATACAGAACCGCGAACGCGTAAAAATGGTCAGTCACGCTGTATTGCTCGCGCGTGCATTTGATTAAAAAAACATTTTTAATACAATTTGATGCACACAATTAATACGTATTACATACAATATAACAATCATAGATGATTATGTAATTATAATTGTATTGTGCATCTGCAACTATTATTCCACCGACTAAGTATGTGTTTACTGGAATAATATAATTATAGATCATATGATAATTATAATTACAACATACCCTTACAAAAAAGTATTACTAGCTGGTTAGTAATAAATACTTATTTTGTGTATTAATAATACTAAAATTAAGTATTTATTAGTACTTGAATTACTGTGATCCAAGTATTGCATAGTATTTTATTACTGGTCAGTAATTTATGAAAGTAGTATTTAATACAGGACGAGTATTGAATACTTAGTATTAAATTTCTGATGAGAAAGCATTTAATACTAGGTGAAAAATACTTGTGTAATAAATACTTGTGTTGAATTACTGATGAGTATTTCAATGTTAGTACTGAAGTACTGAACCAAGAATTCCATGTGTAATAAATCATTGGCCAGTATTTTAATATTAATACTCAAGTACTGAACTGAATATTTCATGTGAAATTAATCACTGACCAATACTACAATTTGTATAGAAACATTATAATGGGTAATTCCTGATAATATTATGGAAAAGAGATAAAAGTAAGGCACAAATACATTTTATATGAAGGTCTGTACTAATTCGTCGTGATAAAAGTGTACAAGTTTTGAAATAGTACTGAGGATATCATTTTAATATCCAATTCAAAATTTTATTATTTTTTTTAAACTGAATTTGTTTCTTAAGATAATTTTTGAAAAATTATATATTTGCGCTGGTTATGACACATGTAGACTATATATAACACTTACATCAAATTAAGAAGTAGTCTACCACGTAAGGCAGTTGGCTCACGATCCAGAGGTCCCGAGTTCGATCCCACCAAGGTAAGTGTGTTTTTCAAATACGAGAAAATATTTATAATTATAGACTGCATCTTAAGAAACAAATTTAGTTATAAAATAGTAATAAAATTTCGAAAAAAGATAATTTTTTTTTATGCCGGGTAAATATCGAAAATCGAAATATCGGTGAGTAATTCAATACTAAGCACCAGTAGTTCTGTGTAGTATTAATCACTACCTATAATATTTATCACTACCAGTATTTTCTCAGTATTTCCCAAATAAATATTGACAGTATTAAATCACTGAGATTTTAAGTATTTAATCAGTAATACTTTTCTGTAAGGGTAATTACCTATAATTATTCTATTGCATATAAAAAATTATTTCGCGATATTTTATAATTTTTACGATGTCGTATTATTTTCAGTATCTTATTTATAAGTAAATAAAATATTAAAATTAAAAGCTAAGTAATGTTACGGCCAATATTCCGAGCAATATTAAAGTATTAATAAAAAGCTAGGTATATATACATTTTGAATTGTAATTATCGAGTCAACGTTTCGACTTGGTCTTTCTCAGGGCATTACATTCAAACTTACAAGTGATATAAATAAAAATAATAATAACTGTTGAAGTTCACATTATCAACACTGAAAATTATAGTCATCGCCGATGGAACGATTACGACACGCAAAAGAAATAAGGTCAAAGCCAACTTCGAATTAAACGCCGTCACAGGTCACATAATTACAATAATTGTTACCGATTACAATAAATCCTGATCTGAGTTGCAGCTGACGGAGGTGCTAATTTCGTGCATTTTCTGTATATTATAAAAGGTTCTTGACGCAACACTGATCTCTACTTCCATTTAATATCGGACATGACAATTTCCGACGTTGAGCATGGCTGATACCAGGATCACACAGAGGATTGCCCCTTTTAAAATATACGAAAAATGCACGAAATTAGCACCTCCGTCAGCTGCAACTCAGATCAGGATTTATTGTAATCGGTAACAATTATTGTAATTATGTGACCTGTGACGGCGTTTAATTCGAAGTTAGCTTTGACCTTATTTCTTTTGCGTGTCGTAATAGTTCCATCGGCGATGACTATAATTTTCAGTGTTGATAATGTGAACTTCAACAGTTATTATTATTTTTATTTATATTACTTGTAAGTTTGAATGTAATGCCCTGAGAAAGACCAAGTCGAAACGTTGACTCGATAATTATAATTCAAAATGTATATATACCTAGCTTTTTATTAATACTTTAATATTGCTCGGAATATTGGCCGTAACATTACTTAGTTTTTAATTTTAATATTTTATTTACTTATAATAAGATACTGAAAATAATACGACATCGTAAAAATTATAAAATATCGCGAAATAATTTTTTATATGCAATAGAATAATTATAGGTAATTATGTTGTAATTATAATTATCATATGATCTATAATTATATTATTCCAGTAAACACATACTTAGTCAGTGGAATAATAGTTGCAAATGCACAATACAATTATAATTACATAATCATCTATGATTGTTATATTGTATGTAATACGTATTAATTGTGTGCATCAAATTGTATTAAAAATGTTTTTTTAATCAAATGCACGCGCGAGCAATACAGCGTTACTGACCATTTTTACGCGTTCGCGGTTCTGTATTTGAACCTTCTATCGACCGTGACGGTAACGTAGCGCGCTCGCCTGCACCACTCTGCACCGGCTCACCGGGTAACGGAACTCATTAATGCTCCCCACTGTACAGTAATGCCGCATTCGCGGGCGGAGCGCGAGGCGCAGAGATGGTGGGAGCGCGAGCGCGGCGAATACGGCGAATACGGCGCGGTTTGATACCGGAGTGCGGATTCGTGCACGGTGGCGACGCGGGTTGCGGCGGTTATGCCGGTGCGTGGCGTTTTCGCCGGAGTGGAGGAAAAGGATTGACGGTCTCGAGCGGCTGGGACACTCAACGGGTATAGGGACTGACTCCCTAAGCCGGAGCGTCCGGATCCCGTCGGCCAGAGAATGGTATCGTGCGGCCGAGACTCTTGGCAAGGATAGACTGTACATCTCTATCCTGGTGCGCGACGATATGATGGACGGATAGTCCTATCGGACGGCTAAGACCCCCAGCAAGTCCAGAGATTCTGGACCTGAACGTGCCGATAAAGCGAGGAACGGTCGGGACGGACGAGCCGTCGAGATGCACTCGACAGAGGCAGAGAACTTTCTACCCAGGACTCGTTTCGTTGCTAAGGATTCGGATGCCGAGAGCAGCGGATGATCGGTCGGATCGGTGTACTGGCTCACGGTGGATACGAATTGTTGTAACAATTTCGGGTTTATATACCCGCGGCGGTGCTTCGCAAGTGGTGAGGGTACGAGTGACGGCAATCGCGAGCGCCGGGATGGAGCGGCGGGACGGTCGGAAATTACGGCGTCCCGACGCCGCAATTGCGTTCGGCGGCCTTCGGTTGGTTTCGGCACCGCTTGGTGCTTCGAGGCGGTTGCCGCGGTAAGTCCCTCGCGAGGGCTTATTCGCACGCATTTTACATATGATTAAAAATATGGCACCCCGTGCCTTTTCTCGCCCGGCGGATGTTCGACCGGGCGGTATTCAGCTGATATTGGCCGAGAACGACGCGATTACGGGGCGCATCGTTACAAATTCTTCGAATTCTTTTGACGTAAAGCTAGCTTCACCATCTGATATCAAAATCTTTGGCTTACTATAAACGTTAAAATAATCCTTAAGACATCCAATTGTCTCACGCGATGTCGTTGACTTAACCGCGTACAGTTTTACAAATTTCGTGAATGCATCGACGACTAAAAGTACATGTTTTTTTTACGCATTCGCTCGTTTTATCGGACCGAAATGATCAACGTGTATTGTCGCAAAAGGCACATTCTTTTTAGGAATGTAATGCAAAAATCCCTCGGTTTTTCCTGACGTTTTCGAAAAAGCGATACACTTCGTACAGTTTTTAATGTGATCGTGAATTTTATACTTCAGATTCGGAAACCAATAAAATTCTTATAACAATGCTAGCGTTTTCTCTACTCCAAAATGCCCGAAATAATGATGTTTATGGAGTAAATCCTGCTGCATTTCTCGCGGAACAAAAAATAAAACTTTATCGCCTTTTTTGCGATACACAAGACCATTCCTTATTTCGTACAAGCTATCTTACTCCTTTTCTAAACGTGTCTTCAACTTTGTAATGACTGGATCTTGCATTTGACATACCGATAATTCGAACTTGAAAGTGATGTTGCATTCTTGCAATATCACTTTCAAGAATGCAACATCACTTTCATCACCACATGTTGCATTCTTTTTCCCGGCCTGTGTTCCGTGGAATAATCATAATTCTGCAACTCAAGTGCCCAGCGCGCGATTCTCGGATTTATATCCTTTTTATTTAACGTCAAAACCAACGCGTTGCAATTAGTAATTATTTTAAACAGAATACCTTGTAAGTATATGCGGAATCTTCTTAAAGCGTATTGCGTCCTTGTCCGAACGAGAAGACTCCGCGTCTGTTTTTTTCCTACTACTGCTACTGCTACTGCTACTGCTACTGCTACTGCTACTGCTACTGCTACTGCTACTGCTACTGCTACTGCTACTGCTACTGCTACTGCTACTACACACACACACACACACACACACACACACATATCTACAGATTACTTATGTAGAATCTAATGTTGCGCTAGCCGCGAGGAAGCGCCCGTGTCATTCCTTCACACTCTCACTAGCACTCGCGCACTCCCAGCCTTGCGGAAAGAAACGAACTTGAGTTCGAAGGAAAGAGAGATTTATTCAATCAAGAGATACAACTCGGCTCGCGATACGTGTCTTGTCAGCTCGAAAGCGGCACCAATTCTGCTTAGCAACGTTTACAAACACGGTCGCCAAGGAGACGACTTGCGACTTCTCTTCTAGAGAAAGGCGTTCATGGCAAACTAGACATCTTAATGAGTTGCCTCCTTTTTTTTAAGTGACAATCGAATACAAACCGACAATTTTCATTAAATTTGAACTTGAATCTTCGACTCATAGAGTAGCGTAGATTGTCGGTGCAATTTATAAAATATAGACAAAAGAATGAAAGCAAAAAGACCTGTTTTTTCGCCCATTTTTTGGACCTCGAATTTCTAACTTTTTAATGCCAAATAGTACTATTAGATTAAACATTAATCCTAGTAAAATTTCAGGATGAGTATAGGCGCGGTTCCGGAGATACAAGGGGGTGAAAATAAGAGATATCAAAAATTCGTATGAGGGTAACTTTGTTATTATAAGAGATATTTTAAATCCGTAAGCGGGTGTGGTTTTAGAATCGTTTGTACCCGATTCCGAAACAGCAGCCGCTTGTGCATTTAAAATATCTCTAAAAATGGCGAAGATAGCTCTTATCCCAATTTTGAAAATTCGGTACAATCACCCCCTTAAGGGTACAAACAAAACTGGCTGTGGTACAAACGGGTACAAACGATTCTAAAACAGCACCCGCTTGCAGATTTAAAATATCTCTAAAAATGACAAAATTACCCTTATACGAATTTTTGATATTCCGTATTTTCACCTCCTTAAGGGTACAAACAAAATAAAAAACGGTACAAACGAATACAAACAATGTTTAATCGAATGTCGTTTGGAAGATTATTGTATCTCAAAGTGGGGTGTTGATGATTTTTTAACTCCCCGTAACTTTCGCCCTTTGAGGTACAAACGAAATAATATGTAGTACAATCGGGTACAAACTGAGCGTAATCGAATGCACATACACAAATTTTTTTTATGAAAGTCGGGTGCTAAGTTTACATCTATATTGAAAATTCGTATAAGGGTAACTTTGTCATTTTTAGAGATATTTTAAATCTGCAAGCGGGTGCTGTTTTAGAATTGTTTGTACCCGATTCCGAAACAGCACCCGCTTGCGAATTTAAAATATCTCTAAAAATGACAAAGTTACCCTTATACGAATTTTCGATATCCCATATATTCACCCCCTTGTATCTCCGGAACCGTGACTATGCTCATCTTGAAATTTTACTGGAATTAATGTTTCATCTAATAGTACTATTTGCCATGAAAAAAAGTTTGAAATTCGAGGTCCAAAAAATGGGCGAAATGCCATCATTCTTTTATACAAAATTCCAAAATATTTGAATTAAATTAATTTCTTCTAAATAAGAACGATTATTTTTCTTACTTCTAATTAGTAAAATTACTTTCTTAATTTTATAATTTTACTTATTTATTTTTACACATAAGATATATTTTAGTTTTATTTACAAGATATTTTTATTTATAACAAATTTTTATATTATTATTACTTGTAATATTTATTTGCTACCTTTATTTTATTAATATTGAAATTTTTATATATAGTTATTTATTTAATTGTAAAGTTATTATTTAAAATTTAATTATTTATAAAAACAATTGATAAAAAAAAACAATATAAACATAAAGAAAGAGAATTAAGCAATAAACGTTTAGTATATTTGTCAATCTCTATTTTCAAAAATTAAAAATTAAAAATTACATTGATTTAACTAGCCACAATTAAAACAAATCACGACGTTTCGGCCCTTGGTTGGGCCCTTTTCAAGTGCAAACTATAACAACATAACGCAAAAATCATAAATAAGAGTCAATCGAAATATACGTATTGAAAGTAACAAACAGTAATATCTAAATAATCCGTAAGAATCGTCTTTAAAAGCACAAGACATCTATGAAAGACATGTATGAAAAAAACTAGACAGTATTATTAAAAGAGGTAAAGACAAATTAACTATTACCAAAAATACAGAAATCGTATACAAAATAAATTGCAATGACTGTAAAACATCTTATATTGGACAGACTAAACATCATCTCGAGACCCGCATTAAAGAACACAGGAGAGACATTATTGAACATGATAGTAATCACTCTGTGGTTAGCAAACACCGCGTATCACGATTTCAAGTGGACGGAGCCTGAGATTCTACATAAAGAAAAAAACACGAGTAAGAGGGAAATTTCTGAAATGTTTTATATAAAAAAATTCAAAGATAATATTAACCTGCAAAAAGATACAGAGAATCTCAGTCCCATATATGATAGACTTATTATGTCAACTTGAAATTTCTCCTGTAAATATTTATCTCAACAAACTCTCATTTACCGCCTCATTGTTCTAAATCGCGCTATTTTATATTCAGTCTGTCTGCCGCTTTTGGACGAACAACATGTCACACTCGGCTATTTTTATAAGTCTATATCTTTTCTCTTGGACACACAAGACACGTAATAAGTTTTTATTTTTTAATTTTTTTTTACATTTTATTACATCTTAACATTATTAACACATATATCACATTTTAGCTTTTATGATTTTTCTGAAATAATTTCATACATTACAGATGTCTTATGCTTTTAAAGACGATTCTTACGGATGATTTAGGTATTACTTTTTGTTACTTTCAATACGTATATTTAGATTGACTCTTATTTATGATTTTTGCGTTATATTATGTTATAGTTTGGACTTGAAAAGCGCCTAAACCAAGGGCCGAAACGTCGTAATTTATTTTAATTGTGATTTAATTGTGGCCAGTTAAGTCGATGTAATTGAAATATGTATATTCGTTAATCATCACTGGCAAGTTACGAAATTGTTTGTTTTTAAGAATTTAAAGTTTCTATTAATAAATTTATATCAATTTTAATCAATTTACTTACTCTTTTAGGCAAATTAAAATTGGTAATTATTTACTTTAGGGGACACCACGCTCATGACTTTTAAATAAATAAATGTCCGCCGACTAAAACTTTTTGAAGGTTACTCAAGGTCATGTCCTTGACAATATATTTCAAGATCGGCGTGGTGTCCTTTAAAGTAAATAATTACCCAAGTTATATTATTTATACGTATATTAATACATATCTATTTTTCTTTATTAGGTCATGCAGGCATCCATGTCCTACTTCACTGTATTATCGTCCTTCCGATAATTGTGGTAATTATTCTACATTGTGTGTTGTAGTATTATATAATATTATAATACTCTAATAAAATAGTGAGTTACTATAGTGAATTACTATAACAAAAATTAATAAAAAATTTAAGTGTAATTATAAATAAGAATTTTAATACTTATAACTGGTTGTTTAAAATCATATCAAATAAATTCTGTAGTTGTCTCTCGTCATGTAAAAATAATAAATTTCGAAGTAGCAACGGTGCGCCCGATCCTTCGTCACT
This sequence comes from Temnothorax longispinosus, assembly GCF_030848805.1. NCBI lineage: Eukaryota > Metazoa > Arthropoda > Insecta > Hymenoptera > Formicidae > Temnothorax > Temnothorax longispinosus. Next base: position 13,867,448 of record NC_092358.1, read on the forward strand.
TGCTGACAAGTCACGCATGTAATAAAAAGAACAAAAGCAATAACCGATCTTGTTTGTAACATTTCTTATTTATTTCTTAAAATTTATTGAAAGTCTTATGTATTGTTACTTGTTGACTGCTAATCGACATTTTAGAAGATAAGCAATCGCTGCTGTAGTACATAATGCACATGTGCGAGACTGATCATACCGATAGGTAAGAGATAGCGCGCAGATCGCGACAGCAAGCAGCGATCTAGAGATAGCGTCGACAGTGGAACGTGTAGCGTGCAATAAAGGACCAAGTGTTGTCATTAGTCGGCTATATTCATTATTCCAAATACACTACAATGCTTGCGTTAGTTTATGCGTGCAAAAGATTTTATATTTGGTTATATGGCATTGAATTTGAACTAGTCACGGATCATAAGGCATTAGAATATATATTTGCGCCAAAGACAAAACTAAATGCTGGGGTAGAAAGGTGGGTGTTACGTTTGCAACAGTTTAAATACAAGGTAGTGTATGAGGAAGGAAAAACGAACATAGCTGATACGTTATCAAAATTAAGTATAGAGAAAGAAATAGGAACTAGTGGTCAAGGCATAGATGAACAATATGTATATTGAGCACGGTTGTATATACAGGTTGGAGAACTCCTCGTTTTTTTAGTGGTGGGGGAAGGTCCGCTAAGCGGTCCTGTTTTCTAGTTCTTATTGCTATCGCGAGAGTTGTTACTATCGGGGAGGTAGTGGCGGCGCGTGCGCACTTATACTGTGTGAGAGAGACAAGAGATCTTAAAGCCTCCGCACAATAAAAAATATAAGGTACATATATTAGCAATTAGGACTAAAGAATTAAGAATAAAGTTGGATGCACGATGAAAAATATAGGCAACGGAAACAGGGAATAACACAGACAAAAAATTTTTAACCTATTGGAAGCCATGTATTATTGTTATATTAGCTTTAGTCCCGATTTTTTATTTCTAATCGCTAAATATATGTTTCTTATTACTTATATTTTTTATTGTGCAAAGGCCTTTATGTCTCCTACTAATAGTTACAATAATCGCAAGGTTTTGAGTTCCGATTCCGCTTTCTTCTTCTTTTATTATTATTATTATTTTTTTTTTATTATTATTATTATTGTCGTCGTCGTATTTCGCCAACATTGATACAAAATAAATCATAAATAATCAACCGCTTTTTCCAGGATGTTCCTGTCGTTCTAGAAAACTTACAACCTAGATCTACAAATTATATTATTAACTAGTGCGTAATCATCGCGTTTTTTTTTTTACGAGCTCACGAGTGCTCCGTTCGCTGACATTTGAGATTCGAATCGCAATTCGATTAAACTACGTTCGCGATTAAATTGGCCGCAATTAACGAGTCCACGAGAACGTCCTAAAAATAAAATGATTAAACTAAACGATGCTATTTTGCTTTGTCAACTGATCAGTCGATTCAATATTGCGACTTGACTTGTGAGACAAAAAGACAATGTCACGATTAATCATATGAAATCGTCAAAACTCAAATATATTTTTCGAAAATTTTTTCTCAAAAATTTGACACTGTTTTCTTCGATTCTTCCACTGTTTTCAATCGAATGATACTTTATATCTTTTTGCAAAATAAATGTCTCAACGCAAAATAATAATAGAGCAAAAATATTATAGAAACATTGACATCACTTTGTCTATTTCTCATATTAATAACGCGATGAAAAGAACAAACAATTATTGCCATTAATGAAATTTATATTGTCTTTGTTTGTCGACGAGCAATAATAAATTAACATCATATCTATGTATTCTCCATGACGAATAATCTCCATTGAGAAAATTATACAAAACTATCCTTTTACAATTCAAAATTTACATAATCTAAATACATAATGTTTAAAGCGCGCGAAAGTTTCGCGATTCCGCGGAAGAGAGATATCGGCCATGGAGATACTAAACGAGAAACGGAATAAATCGGCTCGCTACAACGTCGGAATATTGAAACGAATTATTGATCATCGGCCTTAAGAAACCGAAACGACAACGGATAACAGGGAGTTGAGTCACGCCAGATCACTCTCCTGCTCACCCCAGCCTTCACTCTCGTACTCACTCTCCCCACCTCAATCAACTGACGCATCCCAAACTCACAGTCAACATCAGCCACCTCGGTCATCACATTCTCACTTTCTCTCTCTCTCCCTTTCTCTCTGTTATATTACGCCGTTTTACCACGCGCAATTTGCGTGTCGCTTACTCTTACATATTTCTATTCCGATGATATAATTTCGTTTTTTTTAAATTTTCTTTTACTCTTTTGTGTGATTTCTAGTCGCGTACCTGCCGATTTGCATTTATAATATATGTATATATATATATATATATATATATATATATAATTATGCTAAATATTCTTTTATCAATAACATATTTTCCTTTATACAATCAGTAGAGCCGATTACTTTAACTGATAATTCAATGTCGTACTAAGCTATAAATGATTACTATACAGTGAAAGAGAAATGTTCGACAATAGAATTAACACAGGAGATCTTTTCTCTAAATATATATATATATATATATATATATATATATTTCCCTATCGACTTTTGTTTTCCACGCTTTCTTTCGTTCTTTTTTTCCGCTATACATTCGATTTTTCATACGTCGTAACAACAAAATGTGCCATCACGCGTGTCGCGAAATCAAAAAAAAAGAAACCAGCCGCACTTCTCCATCGCAACACCTTCGATATAATTATACAATTCGTATGACAAGTAATGCGTGGCGTGGTTAAATGTCCGTACGCTAAATAGATCAATCTTTTTTTTTGAGTATGATATTACAAGGGAGGCACGCGCGCAGAGATGAGCCGAGATGGTAATTAGATTAGGTATGCATGGAGTAACGTGATTAAGTAAAATATGTCGAAACAAATTTTGTAGCATAATAATAGTCGAGAAACGCTATTAGTTGCAGGCGACATATCTTGTATGGAACCATGGCAAATAATAGAATGCCGCTACTGACCGTTTACTTGGTGTACAGATAAATGGCGACGATCAAGCCGCAAAGATCCAATACTTCAGCAAAAATCAGAATCAAGATCATGCCGACGAAGAGACGAGGCTGTGCTGAACGATGCCTCTCACCCCGGCATCGCCCACGATGCCAATAGCAAATCACTGTCGCTGAACTCGACGGCAACGCAACGCGCGCCAGGATGGACGCAATATCGTTGAATGCATTCACACGCTCCACCTCCTTCTGCTCAATCTTCTTTATCTTGCGCAGTTTTGTGCCTGAAAAACAATTGTCTTGGATAAAACAATGTTACACACTTTTCACTAACATAGAGTTATTCAAAGTATCAAAGATTTTATAAGATCCAAAAGTGCTTCATTCCTTCTTAATTAATTAACAAATTAACTAACATAATTAAAAATCATAAAATATAGGTATAAATGTACCTTTGCAAATCGCTTTGAGCAAGTTGTTTCACGGATCGACCAATGGAATATTCGGATTGACGGGTTTCTTTAGCTGATCATTCACAATGCTTTTCAGAGGCCTAAACTTCGGCAGATTGGTTGCAATCATCTTCGCGATATCGCCGTTTGTTAACAATAACGGCGCCGTGGATCCGTTGGCGACCGGTGGAAGAGACAGCGATGGTAGAGGTGGCGGGATGTTGCACGGAGATGAGATGAGTCTTGACAGGGTGAGACCTGAGATGAACGGGAATAGTGGAAGATCTTGCAATGCTAGATCTGTCTCGTCCGCTCCCAGTTGGCCTGAATGATTCGACAATGTTGGTGTCTAACGTTGGCTTAATAGAGGACTATCCGACCGACTTCCGCTCCTGTTTAGCAAGTGTGGAGGTATAAAATCTGAAAGCATTGTGCAAAATAAATTATTATTACTCTTGTTATCTTTTTAAGAAACTCACTCAAATACGATTACTATAAGTGATAATAATTAATATAACTAACATACCATTCATGGAGGGAGGAGACATGGTTTCTCGTGGTAGTGGTGGCGGTGGTAGAATGTCCCTGCCGATGCTCATGAATCTTCCCCTGATGGGAGTGTTGTTGACAAACGCCATCGTGGGCATGAAATTGTTGAAAGCGTTACTCGACGGAGCCGGTGACGATTGTGACGATCGCAACCTACCACCCCGACTTGAGGTGCATTGATCGCCGAGACTTGGATATGCCTCGCTGCCGGACGGCTTTTGACCCGAAACGTAATGTGAACCGTATAGATTATCATCGTAGCCCTGAGTCATATAGTAATTTGTTTCCCTGCAACGAGAGAAAATCATTGATTATATAAAAAAGTATAAAGCTTTCAATTCTACAACACGAGAGAATCTACAGAATCTTTAGCAATAGAAAAGTAAAATAGAAAAAGAAAAGGAATAAAAAGTATTCTGATTATTAATGTACTACTATTATTTTAGAATTATCAGTTATATTATTATTGTTAACTATATTGTCACGATATATTCACCTATAGAAATTAAAAGACGGCGAACAGTAAAGATGTTGTTCTTCTAGAAGATAGCTTCGTCGCCGTTCGATGCTATTGGGTCTGGGCGGCCTGGAATCCGTTCTTACTATTCCCAATAACACATCGTCGAGCTGTAAATTATGTGACACCTTGTACTGCACCGCCTGCATCGGCATGATGTATTCGCCATGGCCGACTGCGTTGCCGTTGTCGTATCTTCATATTATGCGACTGCCGCCTCCTCCGCTGCCACTCTCATTCCAAGACCTGTACAACTCTTTCGCAAAAGAAAAAAAAAGCAATTTAAAATACATACACAAAAGAAATAAAAAACAAAGTGCGCGTCGCATGCAAATCAAGCACAATCAGTTCAAATTGAAAATTATTCGTCGATTGATCCGATGACTGAGAATGGATTTTAGTAAATTTTATGTAAAGTTATATTTAAAAAAGAAAAAATGTCAAATTATTTAAAAACAAAAAAAAAATCTTATTAATTTTTGAACTTGTGTAAATAATCAGATACTTAAGTACATTTCTCTTTACTGTATGTTTCTTATCGGTATGATAATACTCTCGACATCTCGACAAACTCTTGGCAATAAAGTTATAACGTTGAAGTAAAAAAAAGACGAAAAAATATATAAAACTGATGATGACGATGACGACGACGACGACGACGACGACGACGACGATTCATCTTTTATCCATGGGCATTGAGATGTACAACTGGAACATAAAAATGATACAAAAATTTGAAATTAGAGATGCAATCTGCAATAAATTACTAAAAAATTTTTCAATACATGAAAAAAATATTCACATGTTTTAAATGTTTAAAATTTTATACATACCATACAAGTTTACCCTCAACGCTCACTCCCAATTTTTTATTTGTTGGATACGTCGGCGCAAAAGCGCTTATTTGCGCCATTCGTACTGCATCCCGCAACCGCGTCCGATGGTCGTTTAGGACGCATGTTTGGGAATAATGGTTCCGTAATATAATGAATTTCAATTCGCTCCTCGATCGCCCTTCTTGTCTCTGGTATTATCGACTTTGGCCAAAAAGCCTCCATACTATTTAGACAGACAATTTTCCTCAAACCAGCCGGTACTCGCACCGTCGTATACTTTACATTTTGCGTAAAAGCAGTTTCACGTTCCATCATGTGTAATATTCTCTCCGGTTGATATTTACGAAACGGTATATCATCGAGAACGACACCATCAATTTGATCTGCCTTTAAACGCAACCAATCTTGCGGGTCGCGAATCAATAATGGCTTTTGAAAATGTGCGAATTGCGTTTTTCCAAAACGAGTCTGTAACAAAAAAACAAATATAAAATGTACATCATTTTATATATATATATATGTAGGTCTAGAGGTATGTTCTGGGACTGTTTACGTTTTTTGAAATGTACAGTCCTGGAATATAACGCATATATATGTAATCAGATTCAAAAAATTGTCCCGAAACGTGCCGTAGGACATGAATTTTTTCCAGGACAGTCCTGGAAACTGCCAAATGTCCTGGAATATACCGATGTAAAAAATAAAAGTCCCGGAACATACTTCTGGACCTACATATATATATATATATATATATATATATATATATATAATAAAAGTTTGTGTATTTTACATTATTCACTTTCGGTGAAATAAAAATGCTAACACCCAGAACCTATGTTCATAATACATAATGCGTATATACAGGGTGAATCTTAATGGATGCACCAACTTTTTACCATAGGAGATGAGTTACCGACCGCAACTGTAATCAACCGAACAATCCATAGGTGACGCCAGCTTGAATAGACCGCTTCGATCGACGAGTCCGAGATGATGTACAGGCAAGTTAAAAACTGTGAATCAAATAACGTATATCGTATGTACATACTTTTCTAATATATCCAACTGTCTTACGCATTTTTCTTTTTACATATAATTTTATTTAATAACACGATTTCTTATTATTCTCCATCTATGCGCAACGTATTTACCGCATGTACTACGTTTACGCGAGCGTTACTTTGGTAGTAACTTACGATAATTCACTCGTTTACGCAGAGTAAATTATCGTAAGTTACTACAAAATTTCCTTTACGCGAAGAAATTATCGAAAGTTACTACAGAAGTAACGCTCGCGTAAACATAGTAATAGAAAGAAATATCTTTTGTAGGTATCTGTTTCTACGTTTACGCGAACGATTACTTCTGTAGTAACTTACGATAATTCATTCGTTTACGCAAAGTAAATTATCATAAGTTACCACAAAATTCTGTTTACGCGTAAGAATTATCGTAAGTTACTACAGAAGTAACGCTCGCGTAAACGTAGTAAGAGTATCTTTTTTATACAATTTTTTTTTAAATATTTATATTTTAATACAGTTTTATTTGGTGGCGATTTCTTTTCACGCTTACGCGGAACATTTTAGCGCGTAAAAAAAGAGTTGGATATAAGCGGAAAAAAAATAAAAATATTCTACCATTCTTATACAAAATTAAGCATTTTCTATAAAAAATATTCTACTGTATACATTATGGATATAAAAGTAATAATGTGAAAAATTAGAAATAATAACAGTGGACTTCCGCACCACCCTTGAGGTACCACCAATAGCGCTTTAGGTTTTTTCGCCTGGACCCGTATTGTACCACATTTTTAGACCTTTTTCAGTATAAAGGTTTAAACAGATGTACTAAAGTCATACTGCGTGTAAAAACGCACAGATGAAAAATTATATCAACGTGTGACCGTGCGCAACACATTTCCAATTTATCATGTTTTTACCTCAGTATGCGTGCTCGAAATGGTTTCCCTCCAGCCTCTCACAAAATGTAGCATTTTTTTAAATTACACGATGCACCCGGGGCAAGACCCGTGGACTTATTGCACGACAAGCTCGTACAATTAAATCCTTTACGTCTTGAGCACTAGCAAGTCGCGTTGTGCAAACTTAATTACTGCACTAGGAGCCGAAAAACAGTAATAATTCCTGTATTTGTGTTCACTCTCAACTTTTAATCTTTCTTACATTAACCATTACGCGCTACTAACAGTAAACATTCTTTCAGTAACCAGTACGGATCTCACAGTAACCATTACGATAAAAATCAGTAATGATTCCGGTGCAATAATTTAAAAAAAAAGATTCTTTTTATATTTTCAAATAGGTCTTATTTTTTTGAATATTTTTATAGTTTAATTTGTATTTGTGGTTTCGCATATTCTATTTTATTAATTAAAATTACGCACTGTTTTACAATTTTTGAAAATACATTGACGGGAGACGAGATTCAAACCTAAGATTCCGGAATGACAGTTTAATACGCTAACGCTGAGCTAACAATCTATTCTACAATAACTGTTATGAATCTCTCTGAACTGCTCTGAACTCGCGCGATAAAACGAATATAAAGAGCCAACAGTATTTAATGGTTACAGAATCGCACATGATTGAATAACGGAACTTCTCAACAATTATTTCTTTTCTATTATTTCTGTCAGACAGTATCGCTTACGATCTTAATCTTTAGATATTACTGTGTTTTTCAGTAGACATTACTTTTATTTTAAGTGAGGATCTATGTATTGAGAATAAAAATTGAGAATGAACAAAAATTCAGAGACTATTATTGTTTTCCGGCTTTCAGTGTGCTTAAGATAATCCCACAAGAATAAAAATAAACTGATATCAAAAGTTTTACATATAATTTTCTAGTTGATTCCTTGATTCCTACCGCGTGATGGCTTGTGCGTTAATTATTAGGTCGTCGATATTATAATCATTTCTTCTATTTGCGCCATTTTTATGCGCGGTGTTCGTGTTGTACGAAAAAAGCTATGGAAATAATGATAAAAGAACAAAATATTTAAAATCATTTTACCATAAAATCTTAGAAATAAATATGTATTTAAACAATTCAGAAAAATTGACCATTTTTTCACAGCTACAACTAGTCTGTAGCCTCATCGAAAATATGTGGCTTGGTTACTTCTGCTCTGGGTATTTTAAAGCATAAACTTTCAGTCGGAAATAGAAGATAGTTTTCTGTCAGAATTCTGTCGATCTTCAATTATTTCTTTCACTGTTTCTGCGTTGTTTCTACAGCTTTATCCTAGCAAATTGTTCATTCCGTGTCTCGCTTCGATCCCGTGTGTTTCGTAAACGTGATAGAACGTGCGGTCAACATGGCTCACAATTTTACGAATAATGAGATGTGCGACATGGTTTTTTTGTACGCTATATGCGGCCGACAATTGCGGGAAACTGCGAGAGCTTATGCTCGTAGATACCCAGAGCGAAGACAGCCACATCATACATTTTTTTTGAGGCTGGAAGCGCGGTTGCGAAAAAATGGTCAATTTAGACCTGTTAAGCCTGCAGGTACATATTTATTTCTAAGATCTTCTAATAAAATAATTTAAAATTGTATTCTCTTACTTTTATTGCCTCGTACAGGACGACCACCGCGCATAAATACCGCACGGATATTAGAAGAGGTCACTAATGACCCAGAAATTAGTACACGAGACGTCGCGCGGTATCAAGGAGTCAGCCAGGCAACAGTATGTAGGGCTTTGAAATCGGCTCACTTCCATCCCTACAAGGTAACCCTGACTCAAGAGTTGCTTGCAAATGATAAACCTCGCAGATTGAGGTATTGTCAATGGCTCCTTAATGTGAGTGAGGAAAATTATTATTTTTCGAAATACATTCTGTTTTCGGACGAATGTATTTTCCATAATGATGGCAAAGTCAACCGCCATAACTCGCATTATTGGGCCACTGAGAATCCTCACTGGATGCAGCAAGCGCATACACAAGTCAGGTGGTCGGTGAACGTTTGGGCGGGTATTCTCGGAGACCACATCATTGGGCCACATTTTATTGATGATAGGGTCGATGGTGACCGATACCGAAAATTTCTCAACAATGAACTTGTTGACTTGTTGGATGAGGTGCCGTTGGAATTACGTGCTAACATGTGGTTCCAACAGGATGGCCATCCAGCACACACTGCCAGGGCAACAAGGGCGTTATTAAATGAGAAATTCGGTAACCGTTGGATCGGACTTTATGGTCCCCACGAATGGCCACCACGAATGGCGTTCATTAGACCTCACACCGCTAGATTTTTTTCTGTGGGGTCATCTTAAGCAGCAAGTTTACGCAACGCGACCTGCTAATGCTCAAGATCTGAGGGATCGAATTGTACGAGCTTGCCGTGCAATAACTCCACAGGTCTTGCGCCGGGTGCGTCGTGCAATTTTGACAAGGGCTACATTTTGTGAGAGGATGGAGGGGGGCCATTTCGAGCACATACTAAAGTAAAAATATGATAAATTGGTGATGTGTTGCGCACGGTCACATGTTGATATAATTTTTCATCTGCGTGCGCTCTTACGCAATATGACATCAATGTATCTATTTGAACTTTTTTACTGAAAAGGTCTAAAGATGTGGTACAATATGGCTCCAGGCGAAGGTCCACTTTAAAAAAACCTAACGCGCCATTGGTGGTACCTCAAGGGTGGTGCGGAAGTCCACTGTTATTATTTCTAATTTTTCACATTATTACTTTTATATCCATAAATGTATACAGTAGAATATTTTTTATAGAAAATGCTTAATTTTGTATAAGAATGGTAGAATATTTTTATTTTTTTTCCGCTTATATCCAACTCTTTTTTTACGCGCTAAAATGTTCCGCGTAAGCGTGAAAAGAAATCGCCACCAAATAAAACTGTATTAAAATATAAATATTTAAAAAAAAATTGTATAAAAAAGATACTCTTACTACGTTTACGCGAGCGTTACTTCTGTAGTAACTTACGATAATTCTTACGCGTAAACAGAATTTTGTGGTAACTTATGATAATTTACTTTGCGTAAACGAATGAATTATCGTAAGTTACTACAGAAGTAATCGTTCGCGTAAACGTAGAAACAGATACAAAAGATATTTCTTTCTATTACTATGTTTACGCGAGCGTTACTTCTGTAGTAACTTTCGATAATTTCTTCGCGTAAAGGAAATTTTGTAGTAACTTACGATAATTTACTCTGCGTAAACGAGTGAATTATCGTAAGTTACTACCAAAGTAACGCTCGCGTAAACGTAGTACATGCGGTAAATACGTTGCGCATAGATGGAGAATAATAAGAAATCGTGTTATTAAATAAAATTATATGTAAAAAGAAAAATGCGTAAGACAGTTGGATATATTAGAAAAGTATGTACATACGATATACGTTATTTGATTCACAGTTTTTAACTTGCCTGTACATCATCTCGGACTCGTCGATCGAAGCGGTCGATTCAAGCTGGCGTCACCTATGGATTGTTCGGTTGATTACAGTTGCGGTCGGTAACTCATCTCCTATGGTAAAAAGTTGGTGCATCCATTAAGATTCACCCTGTATACATGCAATGTATACATACTCATACATATAATTGCGTACATGTATATATGTGTATGTGTATACATTATAATACGCATTATATATAATATGCCTTACACTTCCGACATTGCATATATATATATATATATCCAATACATGATATACATATATATATATATATATATATATATATATGTAGGTCTAGAGGTATGTTCCGGGACTGTTTACGTTTTTTGAAATGTACAGTCCTGGAATATAACACATATATATGTAATCAGATTCAAAAAACTGTCCCGAAACGTGCCGTAGGAAATGAATTTTTTCCAGGACAGTCCTGGAAACTGCCAAATGTCCTGGAATATACCGATGTAAAAAATAAAAGTCCCGGAACATACTTCCGGACCTACATATATATATATATATATATATATATATATGAAAATTATCCAATGCAATGTTACGGAATAATAGAAACGCGCCTCGGTTGTTACGCGGTGCTCTCAGCGCACACGTACATGGCACGCACTTGTGTGCGGTACAGAGTCATCTGTCACACACATGCTACCGAGGCCGTCGGTAGCAAAAAATAAAAATATCGACATATTGATTATTTTTTATTCCAATTCCTACCACCCTGTGGTACGGCGCTGTAATTCGCGTTAGAGTTCGCCGGTCTTCTTTACCGACGCCGATCGAGTTCGGCTACGGCTCCAGCATCCCCTTAATCATAGTTATCGCGACAATTCTCATACTTACCTGTGTCGCGACATCTCCCATACGCGGTGATCCTGGACGGCGGTGAGCAGCGGTGATCCATAATATCGGCGATGGTGATGAAGCACCCGTAGAGAAAACCTGAAAATAAAAGAGAATTAGTCAGTTAATTGATCTTAATGCTGGGACTTATCCGATCAAGCGGTTGTCACGCCATCTTGGTTCCATGAGTGAGGCAGGCGGATGATAGATAGCGGAGGCCCGAGGCAGAGCAGCACAGAGGAGGCACCCGTGGCGGGAGTCTAAAAGGAGAAAGGGTTAAGGAGATATTAACGTGTATATACCTGATCAAGCGGTTATCGCGGTAACCGGTGTCTTTGGCTGGCCGACCAAGGTCATACCTAGCGGTATCTTGAGCACAGGCGATGCTGACGAGGCACCCGTGGCGAGATCGAAAAATAAAATTGTTTAAACAAATTGTTCAACTTTAGTGTCGTTTACATTACGAATACCTACCTTCTCGGTAGTTTAAGGTTAAACCAAGTGGCGCCCGATGACTTAGAGGACAAAATCGCGTACCCCGTAGCCCGGTTACGTATCGTTCGGTTACAACCGCAGTGAGCACATCTTGATGAGTCGCGTGCCACCTTGCTTATGGAAAGCCGCCCGCCATGCACAAGTCCGTTGAGCAGTATTGAAGTTTCTATTACCTGCTGAACGGGGTCGGCGCCTCCAAAATGTCAACATCTCGACCTTGAATGATTGGCGGCACTGCGAGGGGAAAACTGTGACCTTCATCCTCCACCAGTTGCAGCAGTGTTCGTACTGATAAGAACAGGGCAGCGTTGGTCCCATAGGTGACCGTTGTGAGATAATGTGGCACTTCATTGAGCTGGTCGTCTATCCAAAGAACCCGTTGTAAATTCCACTCATCTTCATGCACGTTAATCTACCTATACATTTTGGTGATGCCAGTGGCAACTAAGTGTCGAAATTGTCGAATCCAGAGTAAAACATCGGTGACGTCTAAATGCAACTTGACTTCCGTGTGCATGAGATCATTAAGTGAGCGGCCGGATGTAGATGCACTCGAGCCATTAAATACCACACGTAATTTAGTGGTTGCACTGTCTGGTTTGAGCACTCCATGATGTGGCAAGTAATATTGTGTGTGCTGACTGGAAGCGGGTGAAGCCTTCTTCATGTGATTGAGCTCTCGATATTCTGTCATAAACTGATGATACAGACGTCGATAGTTGTCATCTCGGGAGAGTCTTCTTAGTAAACTTTGCAAACATCGATGCGCAGTGAGATAAGAATCGCCAAGAGTATCAGGTGATAATTTTAATGGGATTCCGTGTATTGCCCTGTTGAATCCCGCGAAGCAGTAGACTTGAAGTATTCTTCACACCTTTTCTTGTCAGGAGTGAGATCATGATTGATACTCGCAGGCACTTCTTCTTGTGTCCAAAACTTCGACAATAACTCGTCGAGAGCATCTTCTCTCTCCTGAATTGATGCATGATGCACTGCAGCAGATGCCGGTGATGATATGTTGACAGGTCCGAGAACGAACCATCCGAAAATTGAGAGCTGCGCGATTAGCATCAATGTATCTCGTTTGATGATGTTGGGCTTGATGATCTGCCCATATGAGTCAGCTCCAATGATGATGTCCACTGGCCGTGGTGTGAGGAAATCTGGATCAGCCAAGGTTAACTTGGTGAGATGCGACCATTCTTGTAGTGCAGCGTTGAATGATGGCAAGATGTTCGTTAACGTCTGCAGAACGTGAGCTTGAATAATAACGTCTGATCTTGAGTGAAGTGAGCGGAGCTTAAGCAATGTAACTCCTCGAGTTTGCGTCGCTTTTCCGCCACCAATTCCAGTGATGAGAATGACGGAATGATGACGAGTAATGTTGAGCTGGCGAACGAGAGATTCTGAAACAAAGGTAAGTTCTGAACCTGAATCAATGAGAAGCCGTACGCGTTGAGTATTAGCAAATGAGCTGATCTGAGCCAGGGCCGTAGCTAGTAATGTTGAGTGTGATGAGCGGGCCAAAGATGAGTGAGTGACGATTGCACCATCTTCCTATTGAGCTGACGCAGCTGAGCTGGTGATCGGCTTCGCTGATGAGTTCGACTGATGAGCCTCATGCAGCATCGTGTGATGTCGGTTGGTGCACTTTTTGCACCCCCGTGAGCCTTTTAAATGAGCGGACGTTGTGGTGGCCGAGGCAGTTGAGACAGAGCCTCCGTGGTATGACTAATTTTTGTCTATTGCCCGTTGAAAGATCCCTAAATTTCGTGTACATCACAATGAAGTGAGAGCCGTTGCAACAATCGCACGGGTAAACTGTGGAGCTGTCAGATGCTGCCGTGCGGGTCGATTAAGCTGCCGCATGTTGAGCTGTCAACGTGCGCTTTGCTGTTGAATGAGCGCCGACGGCTATGAGGCTTCAAAATGTGCATGCTCCTTGAGAAATGCCTTGTGTACCTCTTTGAGATGCATTGAAATTTGGATGACCTCCTCTAACGGCATGTCCTCTGCACAAGTTGGCAGCGTCTTGCCAATATTCCGCACCGTCGCCAGGCGGTTCATTTGAGTGTGAACCTTGAGGGTGAGCTCCGTGGACAAGCGCACGGGTGAGGCTTGGCGTTCCAATGTGCGAGCCGGTGGTATTTCGAGCAGCGGCGTCATGGTGTCCGTACCGCCCGTACTCGCCTTTGCGGGTTCCGTCATGTTGAGCCGTCCCTGAGCTGCGCACGATGAGACACCTGAGAAACGTCGAGACACGTGTAAGAACTACTGCACGAGATGAGAACATTCGAGAAACGCGTGAGAAAAACACTATGCGAAGCGAGAGTCGTTGAAGTCATGTATTGAGCGCGTGAACATGTTTGTGTAACACTCGCGAGCGCACGTGAGAATGTCTGTACTTCACTCGCGAAGGCGCGCGATAATGTCCACGTGGTATGTCGTGAAGGGCATGCCCTGTCCACATGATCTGGGTCTGAGATACACTTTAAGTTCCACGCATCCGGCTCGAAGGACCAAATGTTCGCGAAATCGCTGATTTTTCCTGGCGATGGAAGCGGGATGAGAAGGACGCGCGTGGAAGGTGTTAACGAATTATTTACTTTATTTATGTGTAACTCAGACCACAGTCTGAGCCGTCTTTAATACGTCAAAAAATATACAATCTGACCTGAGAAACGATGAGCGGTGTATAAATGAAAAGTCTTTAGATTGTCCGTGAATGCGCGGGACAATTATATTAATTGCCCTCCTCGTGATGATTAGCCCATGAGCCGGTGAGACACGTGGCGGTCGGCACTCGCGCACGTGTGAGCCTGAGTCGTCGTGTTGATGTACCAGAGCTGGCTGAGCGGTCTCTTTCACACGTTAGCTTAGTCTCTCAGCAGCTTCAATTACTGCGATGGGCACTTCAATTCGAGTATTCCTCGAGAAAGGCACAGAGCACACGTCGTACGTCTGATCACAGCGCGGCCATTTGTACGACTCCATCTATCGCGAAGAAGACGTTGGCGATGAGCGCGCCCGTGCTTGCGCAAGTTGCCGCGTCGATCCGGCCCGTCGATGCTGCCATCTGATCGGACGGCGCAACGTGAACGGAATCTCGAACAGTTTTAAAATATTATATTTTATATATTGTATAAATGTATATTATATTCTGACTGAAGTTAATGTTACTTTCAACTTAGGAGAGACCGGGGCTAAAACGTCTACGAGGTAAATACGTCTAATCAAATATCTCGGAACTGGTATATTGTGCGAACTCGCTATTAACATTGTAAACTCTGCTTATGGTACCCATGTGACCAACGGAGTTTCGGCAGGTTACCTGCCGTGCTATGATTTTTACGAGGGCAAACGTGTTTTCGGAAGGTGAAAGTAAAATTTTCTGCGCGTGGAAATTTTGTAATATCTGCAATAATATTTGCTCTCTAAATCTTGAGGTACGTGATTATAAAGAGTAATTGCTGAACACGAATCCAATGTAGCTTTTTCATTATCGTTGATGTCTAATATTTTATGGGCGATCAAACCTGAAACTTGTGTTTGGGGCTAATCAGTCTACAAGCACCCGGGGCTAATCGGGCTAATCTCGTCACTGTGGCGCGCCGGGCGCACGACTTCAGCTCACGGCGATTTCAAGTTAGGTTTCCCTCAAGCGTGATTCTGTCTTCCCTTGCACGTGCGTCAGTTTGTATAGGAGGAAAATGATACGCACGTATCGTCGTAAAACGGGTGTTTTGGAGTTTTGGCCGACCGAAAAGATGGCGGACTGTTGTTTTCGAGATCGCTCGCGCTCACGGCACGTCGGCAAGGTACGGCGCGGCGAGGCACGGCACGGCTCTGAGATCCCGCGATTTCCGCGTGCGAGTTGACATGCCGCGCGCGTGGTAGATCGTCCCGGCCGCGGTAGATCGTCGTTGTTGGTTGTTGTGTCAGTGACAGTCGCGCGTGCGACCGCATCGTCCAGCGTTTGCCGCATCGTCTTGGCGTCATTGTCGCCGCCGTCGTCGTCGTCGTCGTCGTCGTCGTCGTCGTCGTCGTCAGGTTCTGTATTCACGTGCTTAAATTGTTTTATGGAATATGTAAAACAATTATTTTTTAATAATGTTTTGCATAAAAATTTTGAATAAATTTTTATATTTTTCTCTTAAAAAACAATTATTAAAATGTATCCTATCATTTTTCAGGATTGGATGTACGTATATGTATAGAATATAGAAAATGCAGTGTGACTGATTAGCCCGGGGGAGGGGGAGGATGCTTTAACCCCGGCATTTTTGAGATTTCAATTTTTGCACCGTTGTCGTTTTTGCTCCATATCGGTTAAACAAAGCGACGTAGATAAAAATTTCTTAAATAAATTTTATAGCTAACGGTTCACTCTTTACAGTGGTATACAATATTTAACTTAAATTATTTATTTTGTTATTAAAAATCGGCACCGAAAAAATTCAGACTGTTTAGCCCCGGTCTCCCCTACTGTATGTTACCTTTATTATTGCTGTTATTTACTACGTTATTGGAACTATGTGCCAAAGTATAATTTAATGTAATATCACTTTCTTCGTTGTTTTTATAATTATTGCCACTATTTTTTCTAATATCGTTACTGTTTAAGTAGTCCAGTCATTTGGTCGTAAAAGAAGAGGTTACCTGGAAAGTTTTCCGGGAGTTTTGAAAATTGGTAATTTTATATATTTCGATGTGCTCTTTCCGAATTTCAACTTTGCCACCTCGTATCTTTGCCGCTCGTGCCGCCATATTGGAAAAATGACGCCTAAAAGCAGTTTTTTGACAATATCTCCTTTCCGACTCATTCCACGATAAAAACATTTATATACAAAATAAAACTAGAGAAAATTTCCTACAATTTATGTAATAACCTTTTTTTTCGTAAAATTAATAGTTTTGGCATACGAGCGCCGCAAAGTGTAGTTCAACACGCGTTTTGGCCTAAAAACTCATTTCCACACCACCTTGAGGTAGAGTAAGCGGCGCGTTTTTTTTACCGTGGTATCCCCAGTAGGCCTAGTCCACATGCAATTCACTATTCTAAAATTTAGCGCATTCTTCTTCGCTTCGCTGTTCTTGATGGACCAGGTGTTGCGAGTTCATCGTCATTAGTACTGATCGAAACGTCACAGACCGAAATTTCTTCCACATCATCCGCGATGGGATTATCATTTTCATCGCAATCCTCTTCGTTCTCGATTTTATCATACGTTTGCTCGAAAATAGTCTCCGTTTCTTCTTCTTCGTCGCTATCTTGTGATGGAACTTGTGAGTTATCACAGGTACCACTACAATTCGTGCATATAACGGAGCACTAAATAAATAAATAAAAAAGATGTCAAAAAAGATGTCAAAAAGCCTGTGAATGCAGAAAGGCTGGGTTAAAGTGCTCAGTTATATGCACGAATTGTAGTGGTACCTGTGATAATTAACTCGCAAGTTCCATCACAAGATAGCGACGAAGAGGAAGAAACGGAGACTATTTTCGAGCAAACGTATGATGAAATCGAGAACAAAGAGGATTGCGATGAAACTGATAATCCCATCGCGGATGATGTGGAAGAAATTTCGGTCTGT